>NC_092094.1:51501459-51508959 GCF_045679555.1 Salvelinus alpinus | reverse complement strand
CCACTTTGGATGTTTTTTTCCTTTCCTTTTCTTCTTCTGCCAGCTGTTTACACAGCGTTGTGTATTTTCTTTCCTTGACAACGGGAGAAATGTGTTGCACCGTTCCCGGAGGTACTGCAATACCGGGTCGATGCGTGGAGCGGACGGAGCAAGCCCCATTTCCGACTCCCTGTTCGAAAAATCCATTTAATATGTAGTCCCCCGATGGGGGACGTATCAGATATTAAACTGATAAGAACAGATACTACACTTGATCTGAGCCAAAAGGCCGAGAAGCGATAACCCACAAATGGACCCCTGCGCCCGCCGGGCACCCGGGGGTCTCGGCAGACTTTGGCGGTTTGGCAAAAGGTGGCTCCTCCCCACCCACCCACCCACCCACCCAACCAACCTTTCCCTGGCGACAGACACAGACAGACAGACAGACAGACAGACAGACAGACAGACAGAAATGCGGGCGTTGTTTGTTAAATTTTTATAAAGTCGCCAATGCGTCTTTAAGTCACTAGCTCTTTGAACTCAATTGCCCTTAGCGACAACTTGGAGTGGAAAATACACCGGTCAGTCAGTCCGATTGAAGTCAAACGCATGAGCAAAAAGTCTCGGCGGTGGGTGGGCGTCATCATCTCTGTCAATTTCTCTTGAAACAAGATATACCGGGCTCTGCCAGAAGCAAAGCCCTTCCAAAAATACTTGGAACTCATAAGTGTTCCTCTCCACGGAAGTCTTTAGTAAAAGGCGAAAGGCTTGTGCGTAATGAAGAGAAACCAGAGTCGTATGGAAGTCAGAGGTCGGGGCCCGAGACACACTCTGTGCACTACTAGGCTGGGACCTCGCGGGTGGGTGGTCGGTCACCCAACCCACTCTGCCAACTTTGTGTGGGTAAAAAGTCACAGACAGACAGACAGACAGACAGACAGACAGACAGACAGACACAGACAGACACAGACAGACTCAGACTCACTCACTCACTCACTATCCTGACCAACGTTTTTTTTTTTTTTTTTTTTTTTTTTTTTTTAAGTAAAATGGCGGGAAACGGGGGAACCCACGAAAAGCGCTTCGCCCTACTTCCACTTTGGATGTTTTTTCTTTCCTTTTCTTCTTCTGCCAGCTGTTTACACAGCTTTGTGTATTTTCTTTCCTTGACAACGGGAGAAATGTGTTGCACCGTTCCCGGAGGTACTGCAATACCGGGTCGATGCGTGGAGCGGACGGAGCAAGCCCCATTTCCGACTCCCTGTTCGAAAAATCCATTTAATATGTAGTCCCCCGATGGGGGACGTATCAGATATTAAACTGATAAGAACAGATACTACACTTGATCTGAGCCAAAAGGCCGAGAAGCGATAACCCACAAATGGACCCCTGCGCCCGCCGGGCACCCGGGGGTCTCGGCAGACTTTGGCGGTTTGGCAAAAGGTGGCTCCTCCCCACCCACCCACCCACCCACTCACCCACTCACCCACCCACTCACCCACCCACCCAACCAACCTTTCCCTGGCGACAGACACAGACAGACAGACAGACAGACAGACAGACAGACAGAAATGCGGGCGTTGTTTGTTTTTTTTAAGTCGCCAATGCGTCTTTAAGTCACTAGCTCTTTGAACTCAATTGCCCTTAGCGACAACTTGGAGTGGAAAATACACCGGTCAGTCAGTCCGATTGAAGTCAAACGCATGAGCAAAAAGTCTCGGCGGTGGGTGGGCGTCATCATCTCTGTCAATTTCTCTTGAAACAAGATATACCGGGCTCTGCCAGAAGCAAAGCCCTTCCAAAAATACTTGGAACTCATAAGTGTTCCTCTCCACGGAAGTCTTTAGTAAAAGGCGAAAGGCTTGTGCGTAATGAAGAGAAACCAGAGTCGTATGGAAGTCAGAGGTCGGGGCCCGAGACACACTCTGTGCACTACTAGGCTGGGACCTCGCGGGTGGGTGGTCGGTCACCCAACCCACTCTGCCAACTTTGTGTGGGTAAAAAGTCACAGACAGACAGACAGACAGACAGACAGACAGAGACAGACCAACCAACTCACTCACTCACTCACTCACTCACCTCCCGGTCCAAAATCCCAGGGAGTCTCTGAGGTGCCTCGCTGAGGAAATGTTGACGGCGTACCTCCCCAGATAAGCCCTCACATCCTCATCCTTTACATGGGGGTTGTAAATGTTTACAGTGACCACCCTAAAATTCTCCTTGGCCAGACTGGTCACCTCATAGTGGCACAGCGGCTATCGCCCTACTTCCACTCTCTCGACCTTTTTCAGTACCTCTTCATGCTTCTCTTCTTCTGTCAACTGTCATTTCATAGCGCCTTCCCGTGTATTTTCTTGAAGGCATAAAACGTCCTTCACCTCAACGGTTAGATCCCCATCACTATGTTCGCACCAAAAGTCTCTCTCCCAGAGGTACTGCAATCTCTTTCTTGGTCCATGCGTAAACCGCACTGTATTCGGCAGCCCAATCCCGGTACATTCTCTCGTACTTGCCATCTCCAGCTTCGAAACCAATACCTATCCAATCATGATAGCTCTCCCAATAGGAAACCACTACCAAACCAGATCACACCTTGGAACCAATAACTTCCGACAATCACCTCTATCGCCTTCCTACTTCGACCTTCTGACTCAGCGAGCTCTGGGGCACCTCGGTACCAAGCTTGATCTGAGCCAAAAGGCCGAGAAGCGATAACCCACAAATGGACCCCTGCACCCGCCGGGCGCCCGGGGGTCTCGGCAGACTTTGGCGGTTTGGCAAAAGGTGGCTCCTCCTCCCCACCCACCCACCCACCCACCGACACAGACAGACAGACAGACAGACAGACAGACAGACAGACAGAAATGCGGGTGTTTTTTTAAAATTTTTATAAAGTCGCCAATGCGTCTTTAAGTCACTAGCTCTTTGAACTCAATTGCCCTTAGCGACAACTTGGAGTGGAAAAATACACCGGTCAGTCCGATTGAAGTCAAACGCATGAGCAAAAAGTCTCGGCGGTGGGTGGGCGTCATCATCTCTGTCAATTTCTCTTGAAACAAGATATACCGGGCTCTGCCAGAAGCAAAGCCCTTCCAAAAATACTTGGAACTCATAAGTGTTCCTCTCCACGGAAGTCTTTAGTAAAAGGCGAAAGGCTTGTGCGTAATGAAGAGAAACCAGAGTCGTATGGAAGTCAGAGGTCGGGGCCCGAGACACACTCTGTGCACTACTAGGCTGGGACCTCGCGGGTGGGTGGTCGGTCACCCAACCCACTCTGCCAACTTTGTGTGGGTAAAAAGTCACAGACAGACAGACAGACAGACAGACAGACAGAGACAGACCAACCAACTCACATCACTCACTCACTCACTCACTCACTCACTCACTCACTCACTATCCTGACCAACGTTTTTTTTTTTTTTTTTTTTTTTTTTTTAAGTAAAATGGCGGGAAACGGGGGAACCCACGAAAAGCGCTTCGCCCTACTTCCACTTTGGATGTTTTTTTCCTTTCCTTTTCTTCTTCTGCCAGCTGTTTACACAGCGTTGTGTATTTTCTTTCCTTGACAACGGGAGAAATGTGTTGCACCGTTCCCGGAGGTACTGCAATACCGGGTCGATGCGTGGAGCGGACGGAGCAAGCCCCATTTCCGACTCCCTGTTCGAAAAATCCATTTAATATGTAGTCCCCCGATGGGGGACGTATCAGATATTAAACTGATAAGAACAGATACTACACTTGATCTGAGCCAAAAGGCCGAGAAGCGATAACCCACAAATGGACCCCTGCGCCCGCCGGGCACCCGGGGGTCTCGGCAGACTTTGGCGGTTTGGCAAAAGGTGGCTCCTCCCCACCCACCCACCCACCCACCCAACCAACCTTTCCCTGGCGACAGACACAGACAGACAGACAGACAGACAGACAGACAGACAGACAGAAATGCGGGCGTTGTTTGTTAAAATTTTTATAAAGTCGCCAATGCGTCTTTAAGTCACTAGCTCTTTGAACTCAATTGCCCTTAGCGACAACTTGGAGTGGAAAAATACACCGAGTCAGTCCGATTGAAGTCAAACGCATGAGCAAAAAGTCTCGGCGGTGGGTGGGCGTCATCATCTCTGTCAATTTCTCTTGAAACAAGATATACCGGGCTCTGCCAGAAGCAAAGCCCTTCCAAAAATACTTGGAACTCATAAGTGTTCCTCTCCACGGAAGTCTTTAGTAAAAGGCGAAAGGCTTGTGCGTAATGAAGAGAAACCAGAGTCGTATGGAAGTCAGAGGTCGGGGCCCGAGACACACTCTGTGCACTACTAGGCTGGGACCTCGCGGGTGGGTGGTCGGTCACCCAACCCACTCTGCCAACTTTGTGTGGGTAAAAAGTCACAGACAGACAGACAGACAGACAGACAGACAGAGACAGACCAACCAACTCACTCACTCACTCACTCACTCACTCACTCACTCACTCACTCACTATCCTGACCAACGTTTTTTTTTTTTTTTTTTTTTTTTTTTAAGTAAAATGGCGGGAAACGGGGGAACCCACGAAAAGCGCTTCGCCCTACTTCCACTTTGGATGTTTTTTTCCTTTCCTTTTCTTCTTCTGCCAGCTGTTTACACAGCGTTGTGTATTTTCTTTCCTTGACAACGGGAGAAATGTGTTGCACCGTTCCCGGAGGTACTGCAATACCGGGTCGATGCGTGGAGCGGACGGAGCAAGCCCCATTTCCGACTCCCTGTTCGAAAAATCCATTTAATATGTAGTCCCCCGATGGGGGACGTATCAGATATTAAACTGATAAGAACAGATACTACACTTGATCTGAGCCAAAAGGCCGAGAAGCGATAACCCACAAATGGACCCCTGCGCCCGCCGGGCACCCGGGGGTCTCGGCAGACTTTGGCGGTTTGGCAAAAGGTGGCTCCTCCCCACCCACCCACCCACCCACCCAACCAACCTTTCCCTGGCGACAGACACAGACAGACAGACAGACAGACAGACAGACAGACAGACAGAAATGCGGGCGTTGTTTGTTATTTTTTAAAGTCGCCAATGCGTCTTTAAGTCACTAGCTCTTTGAACTCAATTGCCCTTAGCGACAACTTGGAGTGGAAAAATACACCGGTCAGTCAGTCCGATTGAAGTCAAACGCATGAGCAAAAAGTCTCGGCGGTGGGTGGGCGTCATCATCTCTGTCAATTTCTCTTGAAACAAGATATACCGGGCTCTGCCAGAAGCAAAGCCCTTCCAAAAATACTTGGAACTCATAAGTGTTCCTCTCCACGGAAGTCTTTAGTAAAAGGCGAAAGGCTTGTGCGTAATGAAGAGAAACCAGAGTCGTATGGAAGTCAGAGGTCGGGGCCCGAGACACACTCTGTGCACTACTAGGCTGGGACCTCGCGGGTGGGTGGTCGGTCACCCAACCCACTCTGCCAACTTTGTGTGGGTAAAAAGTCACAGACAGACAGACAGACAGACAGACAGACAGAGACAGACCAACCAACTCACATCACTCACTCACTCACTCACTCACTCACTCACTCACTCACTATCCTGACCAACGTTTTTTTTTTTTTTTTTTTTTTTTTTTTAAGTAAAATGGCGGGAAACGGGGGAACCCACGAAAAGCGCTTCGCCCTACTTCCACTTTGGATGTTTTTTTCCTTTCCTTTTCTTCTTCTGCCAGCTGTTTACACAGCGTTGTGTATTTTCTTTCCTTGACAACGGGAGAAATGTGTTGCACCGTTCCCGGAGGTACTGCAATACCGGGTCGATGCGTGGAGCGGACGGAGCAAGCCCCATTTCCGACTCCCTGTTCGAAAAATCCATTTAATATGTAGTCCCCCGATGGGGGACGTATCAGATATTAAACTGATAAGAACAGATACTACACTTGATCTGAGCCAAAAGGCCGAGAAGCGATAACCCACAAATGGACCCCTGCGCCCGCCGGGCACCCGGGGGTCTCGGCAGACTTTGGCGGTTTGGCAAAAGGTGGCTCCTCCCCACCCACCCACCCACCCACCCAACCAACCTTTCCCTGGCGACAGACACAGACAGACAGACAGACAGACAGACAGACAGACAGACAGAAATGCGGGCGTTGTTTGTTATTTTTTAAGTCGCCAATGCGTCTTTAAGTCACTAGCTCTTTGAACTCAATTGCCCTTAGCGACAACTTGGAGTGGAAAAATACACCGGTCAGTCAGTCCGATTGAAGTCAAACGCATGAGCAAAAAGTCTCGGCGGTGGGTGGGCGTCATCATCTCTGTCAATTTCTCTTGAAACAAGATATACCGGGCTCTGCCAGAAGCAAAGCCCTTCCAAAAATACTTGGAACTCATAAGTGTTCCTCTCCACGGAAGTCTTTAGTAAAAGGCGAAAGGCTTGTGCGTAATGAAGAGAAACCAGAGTCGTATGGAAGTCAGAGGTCGGGGCCCGAGACACACTCTGTGCACTACTAGGCTGGGACCTCGCGGG
The DNA here is from genome assembly GCF_045679555.1 of Salvelinus alpinus. Classification (NCBI taxonomy): domain Eukaryota; kingdom Metazoa; phylum Chordata; class Actinopteri; order Salmoniformes; family Salmonidae; genus Salvelinus; species Salvelinus alpinus. Next base: position 51,502,502 of record NC_092094.1, on the reverse strand, counting down.
TGGGTGGTCGGTCACCCAACCCACTCTGCCAACTTTGTGTGGGTAAAAAGTCACAGACAGACAGACAGACAGACAGACAGACAGAGACAGACCAACCAACTCACTCACTCACTCACTCACTCACTCACTACACTCACTCACTCACTATCCTGACCAACGTTTTTTTTTTTTTTTTTTTTTTTTTTTTAAGTAAAATGGCGGGAAACGGGGGAACCCACGAAAAGCGCTTCGCCCTACTTCCACTTTGGATGTTTTTTTCCTTTCCTTTTCTTCTTCTGCCAGCTGTTTACACAGCGTTGTGTATTTTCTTTCCTTGACAACGGGAGAAATGTGTTGCACCGTTCCCGGAGGTACTGCAATACCGGGTCGATGCGTGGAGCGGACGGAGCAAGCCCCATTTCCGACTCCCTGTTCGAAAAATCCATTTAATATGTAGTCCCCCGATGGGGGACGTATCAGATATTAAACTGATAAGAACAGATACTACACTTGATCTGAGCCAAAAGGCCGAGAAGCGATAACCCACAAATGGACCCCTGCGCCCGCCGGGCACCCGGGGGTCTCGGCAGACTTTGGCGGTTTGGCAAAAGGTGGCTCCTCCCCACCCACCCACCCACCCACCCAACCAACCTTTCCCTGGCGACAGACACAGACAGACAGACAGACAGACAGACAGACAGACAGACAGAAATGCGGGCGTTGTTTGTTATTTTTTAAGTCGCCAATGCGTCTTTAAGTCACTAGCTCTTTGAACTCAATTGCCCTTAGCGACAACTTGGAGTGGAAAAATACACCGGTCAGTCAGTCCGATTGAAGTCAAACGCATGAGCAAAAAGTCTCGGCGGTGGGTGGGCGTCATCATCTCTGTCAATTTCTCTTGAAACAAGATATACCGGGCTCTGCCAGAAGCAAAGCCCTTCCAAAAATACTTGGAACTCATAAGTGTTCCTCTCCACGGAAGTCTTTAGTAAAAGGCGAAAGGCTTGTGCGTAATGAAGAGAAACCAGAGTCGTATGGAAGTCAGAGGTCGGGGCCCGAGACAC
>NC_092094.1:49940596-49951359 GCF_045679555.1 Salvelinus alpinus | reverse complement strand
GGTACTGTCACGACTTCCGCCGAAGTCGGCCCTTCTCCTTGTTCGGGTGGTGTTCGGCGGTCGACGTCACCGGCTTTCTAGTCACCACCGATCCATTTTTCTGTTTCATTTTGTTTTGTCTGTATTATACACACCTGGTTTCAATTCCCCTATTATGTTCCCTATTTAACCCTCTGGCTTTCATTTCTGTTTTGTCCGTGATTGTTTGTTACGTTAGTGGTTGTTGTATTTCCTTATATGTTTTGTAATTATTCCCGTTGTGGAATTTTGCTGAGATTTTGAGTAAACGTTTTGTGTTTCGCTCAACACTGGTGTCCTGCATTTGACTCTGCTACTTCGCCGCACACAACCCTGACAGAATCACGGACCCAACTTCAAATGGAGTCAGCAGGCGCAGCCAGCCCCTCTCTCCCAGTCGAGGAGCAAGTTCAACAGCACGCGACCATGTTACACAGTTTAGGGACCGCGATGGATCGCGTGCTGCAGACTATGGACCGATGGGAGAGAGGAGGTCTCCCGGTAAATCATACCCCATCAACCCCACCCACGCATCTCCCTACTCCACCGGTCATCCCTCCATCGTCAGGACCCAGTGGGATTCGGCTCTCGCTCCCAGGAGCGTATGACGGTACAGCCGCCGGGTGTCAGGGGTTCCTCCTACAGTTGGAGTTATACCTGGCAACTGTTCATCCGACCCCTTCAGGACGAGAGAGAGTGGGCGCCCTCATCTCCTGTCTGACTGGTAAGGCCCTGGAGTGGGCCAACGCCATCTGGGGAGGAGAGGGTCAAACCCTGGATGACTATGATGACTTCTCTCGCCGCTTCCGGGCGGTCTTTGATCATCCACCTGAGGGGAGAGCGGCGGGAGAGCGTTTGTTCCATCTCAGACAGGGGATGAGGAGCGCTCAAGATTTCGCCCTGGACTTCCGTACTCTGGCCGCTGGTGCGGGATGGAATGAGCGGGCCCTGATCGATCACTACAGGTGTAGTCTACGAGAGGACGTTCGTAGGGAGTTAGCCTGCAGGGACACCACTCTTAACCTGGACCAGCTGGTGGATTTATCTATCCGGCTGGATAACCTGTTGGCCTCCCGCGGACGTCTAGATCGGGGTCCGCCCGTTCCATTACCCAGCCCCTTGGATCCTACACCGATGGAGTTAGGAGGGGCTGCTAGTAGGGAGACCGGAGGGAGGACCACTCCATGCACCAACTGTGGACGCAGAGGACACACTGCTGTCCGGTGCTGGGGTGTTTCTCCTGGAAGTCGAGGTAGCAGGCGGAGCACTGATGGGTCATCTCCGGTGAGTAGGCACATAACTCACCCAGAGTCTTCTGTTGCGCACATGTGGTTACATATAGAATTTCCTGAGTTTTCCTCGCATCCCCAGCATAAGGCGCTAGTAGATTCAGGCGCAGCTGGGAATTTTATTGATCGCTCTTTAGCACATAGATTAGGGATCCCTATTATTCCTGTTGATGTTCCCTTCCCTGTACATGCCTTAGATAGTCGTCCTTTGGGGTCGGGGCTGATTGGGGAGGTCACAGCGCCCATCGCTATGAGAACGCAGGGGGATCACGAGGAGAGAATTAGTCTCTTTTTGATCGACTCTCCTGCGTTTCCTGTTGTGTTGGGTCTTCCCTGGTTGGCCTCTCATGATCCGATTATTTCGTGGCAACAGAGGACTCTCAAGGGATGGTCTTGTCAGTGTTCAGGTAGATGTGTAGGTGTTTCCTTAAGTGCCACTACGGTGGAAAGTCCAAACCAGGTCTCCAACATGCACATTCCTCCCGAATATGCCGATTTGGCACTCGCCTTCTGTAAGAAGAAGGCGACTCAATTACCACCCCATCGACCGGGGGATTGTGCGATAGATCTCTTGGTAGACGCTACACTTCCCAGGAGTCACGTGTATCCTCTGTCACAGGAGGAGACGGTGGCTATGGAGACATATGTCACCGAATCTCTGGGACAGGGATACATTCGGCCTTCCATCTCACCTGTCTCCTCGAGTTTCTTTTTTGTGAAGAAGAAGGATGGAGGTTTGCGCCCGTGTATTGATTATCGAGGATTAAATAAGATCACGGTAAAATACAGTTACCCGCTACCACTCATAGCCAGTATGACCGAGTCATTACACGGGGCGCGCTTCTTCACAAAATTGGACCTCAGGAGCGCTTACAACCTGGTGCGTATTAAGGGGGGAGATGAGTGGAAGACAGCATTTAGCACCACTTCTGGGCATTATGAGTACCGAGTCATGCCGTACGGGTTAATGAATGCTCCATCAGTCTTCCAATCATTTGTGGATGAGATCTTCAGGGACCTGCACGGGCAGGGTGTAGTGGTGTATATAGATGACATTCTAATATACTCCGCTACACGCGCCGAGCATGTGTCTCTGGTGCGCAAGGTGCTTGGTCGACTGTTGGAGCATGACCTGTACGTCAAGGCTGAGAAATGTCTGTTCTTCCAACGATCCATCTCCTTCCTAGGGTACCGCTTTTCAGCGTCAGGGGTAGAGATGGAGAATGACCGCATTTCAGCCGTGTGTAATTGGCCGACTCCAACCACGGTAAAGGAGGTGCAGCGGTTTTTAGGGTTTGCCAACTACTACCGGAGATTTATCCGGGGTTTTGGTCAGGTAGCGGCTCCCATTACCTCACTGCTGAAGGGAGGACCGGTGCGACTGCAGTGGACAGCTGGGGCGGACAGGGCTTTTGGTCACCTGAAGGCTCTGTTTACCTCGGCTCCAGTTCTGGCTCATCCTGATCCTTCCTTAGCATTCATAGTTGAGGTGGACGCGTCCGAGGCGGGGATAGGGGCTGTGCTGTCTCAGCGTTCGGGTACGCCACCAAAGCTCCGCCCCTGTGCATTCTTTTCGAAGAAGCTCAGCCCGGCGGAGCGAAACTATGATGTGGGGGACCGGGAGTTGCTGGCTGTTGTCATGGCTCTGAAAGCGTGGAGACACTGGCTTGAGGGGGCTAGACACCCTTTTCTCATTTGGACTGACCACCGCAATCTGGAGTACATCCGGGCAGCGAGGAGAATGAACCCTCGCCAGGCAAGGTGGGCCATGTTTTTCACCCGTTTTGATTTCACCCTTACCTACAAACCAGGTTCCCAGAATGTTAAGGCAGATGCACTGTCCCGGCTGTATGATACAGAGGAGAGGTCCACAGATCCCACTCCCATAATTACAGCCTCTCGCCTGGTGGCACCGGTGGTGTGGGAGGTGGACGCGGACATCGAACGGGCGTCCCGTACAGAGTCCATTCCACATGACTGTCCAGCGGGGCGTCTGTACGTTCCGTTTGATGTCCGCGATCGTTTGATCTGTTGGGCTCATACATCACCCTCCTCTGGTCATCCTGGTATCGGTCGGACGGTGCGCTGCCTTTCTGGGAAGTACTGGTGGCCCACTTTAGCTAAGGACGTGCGGGTTTATGTTTCCTCCTGTTCGGTATGTGCACAGTGCAAGGCACCTAGACATCTGCCCAGAGGGAAATTACAACCCCTTCCCGTTCCACAGCGACCATGGTCACACCTATCGGTGGATTTCGTGACGGATCTTCCCCCGTCGCGGGGTAACACCACGATCCTGGTCGTTGTGGATCGGTTTTCTAAGTCCTGCCGTCTCCTTCCTTTGCCCGGTCTCCCTACGGCTCTACAAACTGCGGAGGCTCTGTTCACCCATGTATTCCGGCACTACGGGGTGCCTGAGGATATAGTTTCTGATCGGGGTCCCCAATTTACGTCTAGAGTCTGGAGGGCGTTTATGGAACGCCTGGGGATCTCGGTCAGCCTTACCTCAGGTTTCCACCCCGAGAGCAACGGGCAGGTGGAGAGAGTAAACCAGGATGTGGGTAGGTTTCTGAGGTCCTATTGCCAGGACCGGCCGGGGGAGTGGGCAGCTTACATCCCCTGGGCCGAGATGGCCCAAAACTCCCTCCGCCACTCCTCTACCAACCTATCACCTTTTCAGTGTGTGCTAGGTTACCAGCCGGTCCTGGCACCATGGCATCAGAGCCAGATTGAGGCTCCTGCGGTGGATGAATGGTTTCGGCACTCAGAGGAGACTTGGAACGCTGCCCACGTACGGCTACAACGTGCCATCAGGAGACAAAAGGCGAGTGCCGACCGCCACCGCAGTGAGGCCCCGGTGTATGCACCGGGGGATCGGGTCTGGCTCTCGACCCGAAACCTACCCCTTCACCTGCCCTGCCGGAAACTGGGTCCGCGGTTTGTGGGGCCATTTAAAGTCCTGAGGAGATTGAACGAGGTTTGTTATAGGTTACAACTCCCCCCTGATTACCGTATTAACCCCTCGTTCCATGTGTCTCTCCTCAGGCCGGTGGTGGCTGGTCCGCTCCAGCAGTCTGAGGTGCGGGAGGTTCCTCCGCCCCCTCTTGACATCGAGGGGGTCCCGGCGTATAGCGTAAGAGCCATCATGGATTCTAGGCGTCGGGCGAGGGGCCTTCAGTACCTCGTGGAGTGGGAGGGGTACGGTCCGGAGGAGAGATGCTGGGTACCGGTGGAGGACATTCTAGATCCTTCTATGTTACAAGAGTTTCACCGTCTCCACCCGGATCGCCCTGCACCTCGCCCTCCGGGTCGTCCTCGAGGCCGGTGTCGTCGCGCTGCTGGAGCCGCGCGTCAAGGGGGGGGTACTGTCACGACTTCCGCCGAAGTCGGCCCTTCTCCTTGTTCGGGTGGTGTTCGGCGGTCGACGTCACCGGCTTTCTAGTCACCACCGATCCATTTTTCTGTTTCATTTTGTTTTGTCTGTATTATACACACCTGGTTTCAATTCCCCTATTATGTTCCCTATTTAACCCTCTGGCTTTCATTTCTGTTTTGTCCGTGATTGTTTGTTACGTTAGTGGTTGTTGTATTTCCTTATATGTTTTGTAATTATTCCCGTTGTGGAATTTTGCTGAGATTTTGAGTAAACGTTTTGTGTTTCGCTCAACACTGGTGTCCTGCATTTGACTCTGCTACTTCGCCGCACACAACCCTGACAGGTACCCCCCTGTATATAGTCTCGCTATTGTTATTTCACTGCTGGAATTTAATTACTTGTTACTTTTATCTCTTGTTCTTATTTGTATTTTTTAAAACTGTATTGTTGGTTAGGGACTCGTAAGTAAACATTTCCCTGTAAGCTCTACACCTGTTGTATTCGGCGCATGTGACTAATACGATTTGATTGATTTGATTTGTACAGCTCTGATTCAAAGTCTTTAAGGTGATCGGGACATTAGTGTGTCCTAACAGAGTGAGGAGACAAAGTAGCCATTGATGGTTGTTGTTCTGGGGCCTGCCCAGGCTGCACTGCTAACTGGTCATTCTGGAGCAGTATCCTTCCTGTATGTCTGGCAGGGTATTCAGGGCTGTGTGGTGATCAGTTTCCAACTACAGCAGTTGGTTCCAGGCCCATTGACTAACTGGATGATGCTAGGATTCTCCAGTATTGGAATGGTTAGTTGTCTGGTTGTGAAGGAGAGTCTGTGAAAGTGCTGTCAATAAAGCCTTGTTCACCCTGCAAGCATTCCAGGTGAAGCTGGTTGAGAGAATGCCATCGTGTGCAAAGCTGTCATCCAGGAAAAGGGTGGTTACTTTGAAGAATCTCAAATTTTACCAACACAATAAGATTCAACCTTGTCTAGTGTATTTTGTTTTGACGACATTTGGAAAGTTGACCAACAAATTTCCTGTTTCCATCAGGCCTGTCGTGATATTTTTTTATCCGCCATGTACTGTACTCGCAGTAAAAGTTTGGATGGAAACTTGATTAGTGTGACCATTTACGGTATCTAGTTGTTGATTCTAAAGAGCAGAAATGTGTGTCTTACTACTCACAATCTTTCCAATGCCTAATTGGTCTGTGGGTGGAGATTCTTATGTTAAATGTGGCAAAATGTCCTGCAGGTCACATTCTACATATTCCTTCATATTCCTTTGGAAGTCAGGTAGGATGGCAGATATTAGCTCTGGGTGGTTGGCTGTGATTACCGTCTGGAGCAGGCCCTGCAGGAGACATGGAGAGGGACAGAACCGGGGAGGGTGACCTCAGGTTAACTACAGGTTACTTAGAGGGTAGGTCATAGACTACGACTAAGAAGCGTTATGAGGGACGTAGCACAACTCCACACGCATATACATTTGAAGAGGATCCCTGGGCTTTGATGGAAAGTAAAGGGGTTGCAGAAGGAGGTGGAGCTGGTTGAGCATGGTGCACAAAGACCACTATCTCACAATCAATCCCAGCCACCATACACAATGACATATAGCATCTTTGTTTAAGTTTGTCCATTTTAAGAGGCCTCTTTTTTTGCCATAGATGGCATATGTCCATAACTGCACCCGCTGATTTGGCCTCGTCTTTATTGGATTGCTCCTCAAGCGGCCATGACAGAAGCCAAACGTGAGTTGGCTTGGGGGTGTGGTTTGATGTGGGTGTTCTTGAGTGTGTCCTTGCCACCTCCAAGACCCAGGAGTAGAGATCAACACCAGGACAAAATGGAGTGTTAAAAAAATATGTTGTTGTTATAGTTTACTCATGTTCTCTGTACCAGACAACACAGTGCCTAACACCTCTTTGCTCTAAAATAAGACCTTGTCCAGGGTCAGGAGTTTTCCCTGGTCAGTTCATGTGGTCAGGAAAACCTCCTTACCCTGCTCATACTTTACAGATATGCCGCTGGGTCAAGGTCAGATCCCATCGTTTTAGCATCACTGTGCTTCCTCTATGTATGAAGGGAGTGAATACTGAATATACATTGCTTTTACACTCTTTGGTTTACTGCTGCTGGCGAGTGTATGTAGTGACCCGCAGTCTAAACTCAGGGGCACTCTCAAATTCCAAATGGGGTTTGCAGGCATTTGTCGGTCCACTTCATCCTCGCGCAGGAGAAATACACTCATGGCTGTGCTTTTAAAGAAGAGACAAGCTTTTAGTTTGGAAAATGTTATCCCAAGAGAGGAGCCAAACCCCAGCCGGCTGCTTTCTTCAGAGTCACATTTCATTTCAATGGAGGGGAACAAACAGAAGTGTGTGTGAGCAGACTTCTAAGGCCACGATTTGGTCACACTAATCAGGTTTCCAACCAACTTTTATATGCGAGTAAAGGACTTGATGGATAAAACATTTCACGACAGGCCTGATGGAAACAGCACATTTGTCGGTCAACCTTACAAATGTCAACAAAACAAAATACACTAGAAAAGGTCGGATCTATTTATGTCGGTAAAATGAATTATGCGAGAAATGGCGGTGGAAACGCCTTTATGCGCAAATATCAATCAATTCAATCAATTTTATTTTATATAGCCCTTCGTACATCAGCTAATATCTCGAAGTGCTGTACAGACACCCAGCCTAAAACCCCAAACAGCTAGTAATGCAGGTGTAGAAGCACGGTGGCTAGGAAAAACTCCCTAGAAAGGCCAAAACCTAGGAAGAAACCTAGAGAGGAACCAGGCTATGAGGGGTGGCCAGTCCTCTTCTGGCTGTGCCGGGTGGAGATTATAACAGAACTATGCCAAGATGTTCAAAAATGTTCATAAGTGACAAGCATGGTCAAATAATAATCATGAATAATTTTCAGTTGGCTTTTCATAGCCGATCATCAAGAGTTGAAAAACAACAGGTCTGGGACAGGTGGCGGTTCCATAACCGCAGGCAGAACAGCTGAAACTGGAATAGCAGCAAGGCCAGGCGGACTGGGGACAGCAAGGAGTCACCACGGGCGGCAGTCCCGACGCATGGTCCTAGGGCCCAGGTCCGCCGAGAGAAAGAAAGAGAGAAGGAGAAAATTAGAGAGAGCCAAGATTTTCAAAATGTTCATAAATGACAAGCATGGTCAAATAATAATCAGGAATAAATCTCAGTTGGCTTTTCATAGCCGATCATTAAGAGTTGAAAACAGCAGGTCTGGGACAGGTAGGGGTTCCGTAACCACAGGCAGAACAGTTGAAACTGGAATAGCAGCAAGGCCAGGCGGACTGGGGACAGCAAGGTGTCATCATGCCCGGTAGTCCTGACGTATGGTCCTAGGGCTCAGGTTCTCAGAGAGAAAGAGAGAACGAGAGAATTAGAGAGAGCATACTTAAATTCACACAGGACACTGGATAAGACAGGAGAAGTACTCCAGGTAACCAACTGACCCTAGCCCCCCGACACAAACTACTGCAGCATAAATACTGGAGGCTGAGACAGGAGCGGTCAGGAGACACTGTATGTATATAATAACCATCATATCGAAGTAAACTTGGAGTCACGCAATGATATTGTGTGGTTCTCCCACTATGACTCGGGAAAGCATGCAGTTTATTAGGCTACAGATGAAATCAGTTATGATGAACTTGATGATGTTGATGCTCCTTTCCAATAAATATCAAGGGTCTTATTCTGATGGCATGATCAAACAAAGAGATCTTCTGTTAAATCTGACAATTCATCTTGATGGTTGTAAAGTCGTCTCAAATAAAACTGTGAAGGACCTCGGCGTTACTCTTGACCCTGATCTCTCTTTTGACGAACATATCAAGACTGTTTCAAGGACAGCTTTTTTCCATCTACGTAACATTGCAAAAATCAGAAATTTTCTGTCCAAAAATGATGCAGAAAAATTAATCCATGCATTTGTTACTTCTAGGTTAGACTACTGCAATGCTCTACTTTCCGGCTACCCGGATAAAGCACTAAATAAACTTCAGTTAGTGCTAAATACGGCTGCTAGAATCCTGACTAGAACCAAGAAATTTGATCATATTACTCCAGTGCTAGCTTCCCTACACTGGCTTCCTGTTAAGGCAAGGGCTGATTTCAAGGTTTTACTGTTAACCTATAAAGCGTTACATGGGCTTGCTCCTACCTATCTTTCCGAGTTGGTCCTGCCGTACATACCAATACGTACGCTACGGTCACAAGACGCAGGCCTCCTAATTGTCCCTAGAATTTCTAAGCAAACAGCGGGAGGCAGGGCTTTCTCCTATAGATCTCCATTTTTATGGAACAGTCTGCCTACCCATGTGAGAGACGCAGACTCGGTCTCAACCTTTAAGTCTTTACTGAAGACTTATCTCTTCAGTAGGTCATATGATTGAGTGTAGTCTGGCCCAGGAGTGTGAAGGTGAACGGAAAGGCTCTGGAGCAACGAACCACCCTTGCTGTCTCTGCCAGGCCGGTTCCCCTCTCTCCACTGGGATTCTCTGCCTCTAACCCTGTTACAGGGGCTGAGTCACTGGCTTGCTGGTGCTCTTTCATGCCGTCCCTAGGAGGGGTGCGTCACTTGAGTGGGTTGAGTTACTGACGTGATCTTCCTGTCTGGGTTGGCGCCCCCCCTTGGTTTGTGCTGTGGTGGAGACCTTTGTGGGCTATACTCGGCCTTGTCTCAGGATTGTAAGTTGGTGGTTGAGGATTTCCCTCTAGTGGTGCGGGGGCTGTGCTTTGGCAAAGTGGGTGGGGTTATATCCTTCCTGTTTGGCCCTGTCCGGGGGTTTCTTCGGATGGGGCCACAGTGTCTCCTGACCGCTCCTGTCTCAGCCTCCAGTATTTATGCTGCAGTAGTTTATGTGTCGGGGGGCTAGGGTCAGTTGGTTACCTGGAGTACTTCTCCTGTCTTATCCAGTGTCCTGTGTGAATTTAAGTATGCTCTCTCTAATTCTCTCGTTCTCTCTTTCTCTCTGAGAACCTGAGCCCTAGGACCATACGTCAGGACTACCGGGCATGATGACACCTTGCTGTCCCCAGTCCGCCTGGCCTTGCTGCTATTCCAGTTTCAACTGTTCTGCCTGCGGTTACGGAACCCTTACCTGTCCCAGACCTGCTGTTTTCAACTCTTAATGATCGGCTATGAAAAGCCAACTGAGATTTATTCCTGATTATTATTTGACCATGCTTGTCATTTATGAACATTTTGAAAATCTTGGCTCTCTCTAATTTTCTCCTTCTCTCTTTCTTTCTCTCGGAGGACCTGAGCCCTAGGACCATACGTCGGGACTACCGGCCGTGGTGACTCCTTGCTGTCCCCAGTCCGCCTGGCCTTGCTGCTATTCCAGTTTCAACTGTTCTGCCTGCGGTTATGGAACCCCTACCTGTCCCAGACCTGCTGTTTTCAACTCTTAATGATCGGCTATGAAAAGCCAACGGAGATTTATTCCTGATTATTATTTGACCATGCTTGTCATTTATGAACATTTTGAAAATCTTGGCTCTCTCTAATTTTCTCCTTCTCTCTTTCTTTCTCTCGGAGGACCTGGGCCCTAGGACCATGCGTCGGGACTGCCGCCCGTGGTGACTCCTTGCTGTCCCCAGTCCGCCTGGCCTTGCTGCTATTCCAGTTTCAGCTGTTCTGCCTGCGGTTATGGAACCGCCACCTGTCCCAGACCTGTTGTTTTTCAACTCTTGATGATCGGCTATGAAAAGCCAACTGAAAATTATTCATGATTATTATTTGACCATGCTTGTCACTTATGAACATTTTTGAACATCTTGGCATAGTTCTGTTATAATCTCCACCCGGCACAGCCAGAAGAGGACTGGCCACCCCTCATAGCCTGGTTCCTCTCTAGGTTTCTTCCTAGGTTTTGGCCTTTCTAGGGAGTTTTTCCTAGCCACCGTGCTTCTACACCTGCATTACTAGCTGTTTGGGGTTTTAGGCTGGGTGTCTGTACAGCACTTCGAGATATTAACTGATGTACGAAGGGCTATATAAAAATAAAATTGATTGATTGATTGATTGATGATGATCGATGCAT
>NC_092094.1:49821820-49940496 GCF_045679555.1 Salvelinus alpinus | reverse complement strand
AAGGGTAGAAAGAATCACGATAGTGATACGGAATGTTTACTCATTGAACGTTTAGTGCTATGAGAAAAAGACCGCGAATTCTCCGTGAACTTGAGTGGAGACCAGAGCAATCGATCTCAGGCTCATAGATTAAGAGCATTTAGTAGATCACAGATTAGCACTTTTATCCACGACAACATAAAGGAATCAACATAACGTTTACACATTCCTCTCACAATTCGTACCCTTTGTATGCTTGACGGATTTTAACAGAATTATATAAATGTTATCAATCTATCAACTAATACTGACTGCATGATCTTCTTAACCTTAGATGTTTTAAGATCCTCACATACTATGAATTTACTAATACTTTTTAATGTATAACAGGCTATTAGTATTTCCTTTAACCTGTCACACTCTCCCCGACAAAATAAATGTTGTCCCAACATTACCAACATTGTCTTCTTCAACAGTCTGTATGCACTGGACCTAGAAAATCCTCTTCTGTAAGGTAGTACTTGAGCAGAGGTCAAGGGTCACAGTTCAAATATAACTAACAAGTTATTCACAGTCCATATCTGTTGACCAGCTGTATAACATAAACAGTCCTTTCTCATACTATTGATCAACAGTCCATCAATTTTAATGATCTAAATGCATAGTCTGCAAATTGTCTCTTGTGACAGTCTGTGAAATCAGTCAGTAGTCCATGGTCAAACATGTCAACTCTGTAGCCTCATGTTTGCTGAAGCCCATACGTGTAAGGTGGCTGAAAGTAACATTGCTGTAGTGATGGCAGCCGTGGAACCAGTCCTGGTGCAGAGTAGACAGGGAACAACTGTGGCTGGATACTGTAGCAGGAAGGGATACCAAGCTGATCATAGGTGATACGTCTTGGAGGCTGTCTCTCTCTTTGTGGCAGCTGGTAGGCTGGTTCCTCAGGTTCAGCAGCATCAGTTAATGAAGGAAAGGCACTTGGTGGACGATCATCACGCAAATTTTCAGCAGGCAAGTTCATCTCCTCAGCAGGCAGGTCTTGAACTGTTGTTGTCTCCTCCAGCCGCTTTTCAACAAGAGGCTGTGCTGGTAGCGTATCAGGGACTGGCACCGCAACTGTCTGTTTCACTGGTGGGGGCCTGTGTTCCCACCCTCTCGCTGGTTCAGCATTCCTCTCCTCAGGTACTGTAGGAGATGTGGGAACCTGTAGCGGCTCATGAAGGTCATATTCATCCCCGCTGTCTTCATCAGAATCTAGAGGATGTGATGCAGGCTGATGTCTCCTTTTTTTCTGACTTTTGTCATCTTTGGTCATTTCTGGTTGCGTCTCAAAAGGTAAGTGGTCACAGGACATGAGCAGGTTTCTGTGCAGGACCCTGGAGCGTCCCCTACCCTTTTCTGGTCTCAATTCATAAATCGGCAGGTCTGAACCCATTTGTCTCACTACTGTGTGAATTGTATCTTCCCAATAGTTACGGAGTTTGCCTGGTCCTCCTCTTGGTGTCAGGTTTTTAATCAGAACTCGCTCACCAGGCTGTAGCACTGAACTCCTAACTTTAGTGTCATAGTACTTCTTACTTCTTTCAGCAGCTTTCTGAGCATTTTCATTTGCAATGGCGTATGCTTCTTCCATCCCTCGTTTCCAGTTCTCCACGTAGTCTCGATGGTTACTGGAACCTGCCTCTGAGCACAATCCAAAGAGCATATCAACTGGAAGCCTGGGTGATCTCCCAAACAGAAGATAAAATGGTGAATAGCCAGTCACTTCGCAACGGGTGCAGTTATAGGCATAAACCAGTTTGTTCAGAGACTCCTTCCAATTTGACTTTTGTGTCTCAGTTAGTGTCTTTAACATTTGCAACAATGTTCTGTTCATGCGTTCCACTTGACCGTTCCCCATCGGGTGGTAGGGTGTTGTTCTGGACCCCGCCATGCCACTGAGTTTCTTTAACTGATGGAACAACTGATTTTCAAATTCTCCCCCTTGGTCATGGTGGATGCGGGACGGGAACCCAAACTTCAGGGCAAAGTCATTGAAGATGAGATTTGCAGCAGTTTTACCTGACTTTGATGTGGTGGCGTAGGCTTGAGTGAAACGTGTAAAATGATCAACAATCACGAGGATGTACTCATATCCCCCTTTGCATCTGTCGAGATGATGAAGGAAGTCTATACATACCAGTTCAAATGGCTGTGTTGTCACAATGTTTGTCAGAGGAGCTCTTGCTTCATGGGCTGGCTTTTTCTGCTTGACACAGCTACAAGTTTTAGTCACATAGTGCTCGATGTCAGATTGCATATATGGCCAGAAGAAGCGGTCACGTACTAGTGATACAGTGCGGTCAGTACCTTGGTGTCCCATGTTATTGTGCAACTCTTCCATCACTTTACCTTTGTACTGCTCTGGTAGAACTAACTGCTTGCGGGCTGTAGTGATTCTGTACAGAATGCCATCACTGTCTATTGTCAATTTGTCCCATTCTCTGAATAGGCATTTTGTCTTTGGACTGAATTCCTTTTGCTCTTTAACTGGTGGTTTGGAACCAGACAATTTGAAATTGAGCACAGGACGGATGACCGGATCAGATTCTTGTGCTTCTCTTATCCCATCTTTTGGGATCGAGCTGGTTGTTGCAGTGGTTGTCTCACCTTCAGCTGACACTGACATAGCTGCAGCTGAAAGTGACCAAGGTACAACAGCCTCTTTCTGTACCTCAACTGCTTGTATCGTGGCGGCAATGGTGTCTGGTGGAAGCTCCTCAGAACATTCTCTCATCAGTGACTCTACATCCAGTGGCATCCTTGACAACGCATCTGCATCACCGTTCTCTCTGCCTGGCCTGTACTTTATTGTAAAGTGGAAATCAGCCAATTCTGAAACCCACCTGGAAGTGGTTGCGTTCAGTTTCGCAGTAGACAAAATGTAGCTGAGCGGGTTGTTATCGCTGTATACAGTGAAGGACGGAGCATAGTACAAATAATCATGGAACTTATCAGTGATTGCCCATTTTAGAGCTAGAAATTCTAGCTTGCCCGAGTGGTAGTGATAGTTCTTCTCAGCTGCTGTTAAGGTTCGAGAGCCATAAGCAATGACCCTAAGCTTCCCATCTTGCTTTTGGTAAAGAACTGCTCCCAAGCCTTGGTGTGACGCATCAGTGTGTACAACAAATGGCTGAGTGAAATCAGGGAAACCTAAGACTGGTGGGTGAAGCAAACACTCAATCAGCTGTTCAAGAGCCTGTTGATGCTGGTCAGTCCACAGGATTGGCTTGTTTGAGGGCACCACATGACTTAGTTTCTTTGTTTTTGTTTTCCGTGGGTGGTCAGGTAATTTCTTTGAATCTGCTTTCAGGAGGTCATACAGGCAGCTGGCCCTCCTAGAAAAGTCTTTGATGTACTGTCTGTAGTAAGTGAGTAAACCAAGCATTTGTCTGAGCTGGCCCACAGTCCCTGGTCTGATTTCTTTCAATGCTCTTACTGCTTCAAAATCGGCTGGGTCAACTCGGCTGCCCTCTGCAGACACTACTCTGCCCAAATAACGGACCTGGGGTTTAAAGAGATCACACTTACTTGGTTTGAGTTTAATGCCATACTCTCTGAGACGCTGCAAAACTTTTCGCACATCATTCACATGGCTGTCGAAAGTTTTACTGAAAACAAGCGTGTCGTCCAGATAAGGAATGCAGATGTCATCCCGGAGCCCTTCCAAACACTCCTCCATACACCGCTGAAAAGCTGCAGGAGCGTTCATGAGGCCGAATGGCATCCGTATCCACTCATAGAGTCCCCACGGGGTCACAAATGCTGTCAGTGGTCTGCTTTCTTCAGAGATGAACCCCTGGTGATAAGCTTTTCCCTGATCTAAGAGGGAGAACCAGGAATTACCACCTAAACTGTCCATGATGTCTTGGACCCGAGGGATGGGCTGGCGGTCGGGATGTGTCTTTCTGTTCAGGTCTCTGTAATCTATACACAATCGGAGGGTCCCATCCTTCTTACGAACACACACGACAGGTGAAGAATATGAAGAGTTTGACTTCCTAACCCAGCCCTGGGCTATGAGGTCATAAAGGTAACCCTTCATCTCCTGATACAGTGGCCTGGGCACTGACATGTATGTGCGCTTGACTGGTTCAGAGTCCTTTAGAGAAATAGTCATTTTCAATCGTTCAATGCAGCCAATGTCATTGTCTGATCTGGAGAAGGAGTGACACTCTTCTCTAAGCATTTGCCTAACAACCTCTCTCTGCTCTTCGGTTAGGTGAGTTAAGCCTACTGGTGGATCCCACTGTTCAGTAGCAGTACATGGGGTTCGAACGCTGGTGTGATTCACTGTGGCTGGGGTGACTGTTTTTTCAAAGACTTGGGCAGGTAACACAGTCATAATGGTTTGTACTGTACCGATTATTGTGCGTCCTAGCAGGGCAATGTCGTGGTCAGTAGGGTTAGAGACATCAAGCCTGATAACTGGAAAAGCACCTTTCCTGACTCTGACTAGTGTGTCAAAGAACTCAAGGTCGTCTGGCCACTGCGGGTTCAGGTCTGGCTGGAAAAGCATTGTCATGTCCTCTTTGAAAGGCTGGGAAGCTACACGGCACTCAATCTGAATGCTACTGTGTTTTGGTACAGCAACCTTCTCTTTCTTGGTTTTCACTGCGTATTCATCCGTCTGTTCTGCGCTAACAGCCTGTATAAAAGCACTCACCTTGTTTCTTTTGAGGCTTGGGAAAGCTGTTTTTATTGTACTGTATCGTTTAGTCTTTTCGGTCATTGTCAGGATGTGCTCGATAACATTGAAACCTATGATGGGATGAGATAGGTGACAGCCTTTCATTACCAGCACTGGGATGATCAGTTCCTTTGTTTCGTCAGTTTCAGAGGCTAGCCGAAAAGTTGTTTCAATCCATCCCAGGTACGGCATTTCAGTCCCATTTGCTGCAGTCAACCTTAGATCAGCAGGTGAGTCCAGGATTTCTGAAACATCTCTCAGCCTTGCGTTTGGGAGAGATTCCTCTTTCCATCGTTCATCAATGACCGATACCTGAGAGCCTGTGTCCCATAGAGCTTGGAGGTGGTGGCGATTCAGGTGACACTCAATAAGGCACTGTCTGCCGACTAGCGACGTGACCTTACGGGGGTGGCGACCTTGAGCTAGGGATGGTAAGGAGTGGGCATTTTCCTCTGTGCAGGAAAACCTTTCACTGGTAGAGTTAATTTTCAGGTGAGTGCATTTTTCCTTATGTTTAATCCAATGTTGGTTTTGACATACTTTGGAACAGTACAGTGTCTCTTTACATGATGAACATTGTTTCAGGTTCTCAAATGCATCTTCTCTGGCACAATTTGCACATTTCTGGGACTTTTTGGTAGCTACGGTTAACACTCGTCCCTCAGCGGTAACCTTTCCCCGTTTAAATGGGCCTCCCTTGATGGTCTGACTCCCCGGATTTTACATCCAGCTTGAAAATGTTCTCCACTCCCACATCGGAAGCAGTGGGTGCAGCGTGCATCTGTTCTGGCCTGCTGGCAGACAAAACACCTCCTTGGAGCTTGAGCAGAGCGGTTGGCATACTGGTTAGGTGCATATTGATGCTGCACAGGGTCAGGTGCTTGGGACTGACTGTAGTTGCTGTAATACTGCTGCTGGGACACAGGTGGCTGGGGGTCCCTATCTGGCCTCCTAACTGGAGGTGGGGCATAGCCACAAGGCGGTGACCGAAACATAGGCTGCTGTAATGTCTCCTTAATCTGAGCAATCTCTGCACTGAGACCTTTTAGAGAAGCTACACCTGTCTTAAGTTCAGCTAACTCTGTTAACAGTTCTGCGGGTATCTTAGCTTTGGCTTCCTTCATAGGACACTTTGTGGATGGCGTATCTTCAAACTGGACTACACTTACAGTTGTAGCAGGCTGTGGGGCATGAAACCGCTTTTTGTTTCGTCTTTCTATCTCATTAGCACAAGCAATGTTAAGCTTCTCTAGCAAAACCTCATCTGATGTTTCGCTATCTAGCAGGAGAGGCTGCATGTCTATCCTGATACTGTCACTCTGGAGACCTGTAAGGACTATGTGTAAACACATGCGCTGGACTAGAGCAGGGTCATACTTAAGCCCTGATTCTGACTTCTGGGATGCAAACAGTACTTTTTGCCTCAAATCTAAGACGCGCATCAGGAAGCTTTGAGGGGTCTCCTTGCTATGCTGTGCTTCTGAAGCTAGCTGTTTGTAAAGCTCTGTTGCACTCTTCTCTTGGAAGTGGGAACGCAGGATACATCTAAGTGTGGTAAGCGTTAGCTGGGGTTTACCTTCCAAGTAACTGCGTAGCTGTGAGCCTGGAGAAATAGCCCTGACTACTGCATCTACTATTTCTACCTCAGGATAGCCTCTGTTAAGTCCGCTCTCGATCTGATGGGCAAGGCTGGAAAAAATCTGTTTATCTTTCTGGCCCGGTTCACCTATCTGACCAGAAATTTTAAACTCTTTGCGCCAGTATGAGCTGGGCTGTGCATTGGGTGAGAGCGGCACGCTCCCCTGAAGATTGGCATGGGGTTGGGGCTGACGCAGGGAATCACTGGCTTTGGCTGCAGTAATCTGCTCAGTTCCCACCCTTTGTTGTGGGGTTACAGTTCTCAGTTCTTCTATTCTGTGATGTATTCCGGCTGTTTCAATATCATGGTCAGTTTGCCATGTTTTGTTATCTTTGCCACTTATCTCTGTCATTGTCTCTTTAAGTAGCAACAATTCCGACATGCCGCCATCTTCTAACTCCGCAACTTCCTCTCTTTCAAGGAACCTCATAATGTGAGTCATCAATGATATGCGGGATTTGTCTTGAACATCTCTTCTCTGTTCGCCTGATATGTCAAGGAAATCACATATCTCTAGTAACTTATCTTTAGTCAGGGTGTGCAATTCTCCTACTACCTCTTCCTGTAGTTCTTCCAAGGCGGTTGTCATCTTGACAGAACAGGAGGAACTTTTACTGTGCAGGAGTTGACTCTGAATTAGATGGTCCTTACTGTCTCTGATGGTCGATCAATGGCCTCAGGTGACACGTACTTAACCACCAACTTCCAGCTCTCCTCGAACAGCAACACTTTCCTCACTGCAGCCTGCCTGAGTTATTATGTGGGGATTTAGCTGGCTCGGAATTCAGCGACCAGGATGTGGAAACTGGACATCTGAGCAGCTATCTCAGCGGAGCCTCCAAAAATGTTACACCCCTGAAAAAGGGTAGAAAGAATCACGATAGTGATACGGAATGTTTACCCATTGAACGTTTAGTGCTATGAGAAAAAGACCGCGAATTCTCCGTGAACTTGAGTGGAGACCAGAGCAATCGATCTCAGGCTCATAGATTAAGAGCATTTAGTAGATAGGGTAGCCTAGTGGTTAGAGCGTTGGACTAGTAATCGAAAGGTTGCAAGTTCAAATCCCCGAGCTGACAAGGTACAAATCTGTCGTTCTGCCCCTGAACAGGCAGTTAACCCACTGTTCCTAGGCCGTCATTGAAAATAAGAATTTGTTCTTAACTGACTTGCCTAGTTAAATAAAGGTAAAATAAAAAAATTAAAATAAAGATCACAGATTAGCACTTTTATCCACGACAACATAAAGGAATCAACATAACGTTTACACATTCCTCTCACAATTCGTACCCTTTGTATGCTTGACGGATTTTAACAGAATTATATAAATGTTATCAATCTATCAACTAATACTGACTGCATGATCTTCTTAACCTTAGATGTTTTAAGATCCTCACATACTATGAATTTACTAATACTTTTTAATGTATAACAGGCTATTAGTATTTCCTTTAACCTGTCACATCAAAACCCGCAAAACGTTCCATTACATAACAGCCTACTATATATATATATGGCTGGTTGTGTTGACTAATATATATATATATATATTAGTCATCAGCAACAGAGCATTGGGGTAGGTGCATGTCTGATATCAATGTGTGAGCAATTACAATTATACTTTTACAGGGTCTATATATTTAAATGTATATAGACCCTGTAAAATTATCATTGTATGTATGTATATACAGTGGGGAGAACAAGTATTTGATACACTGCCGATTTTGCAGGTTTTCCTACTTACAAAGCATGTAGAGGTCTGTCATTTTTATCATAGGTACACTTCAACTGTGAGAGAAGGAATCTAAAACAAAAATCCAGAAAATCACATTGTATGATTTTTAAGTAATTAATTTGCATTTTATTGCATGACATAAGTATTTGATCACCTACCAACCAGTAAGAATTCCGGCTCTCACAGACCTGTTAGTTTTTCTTTAAGAAGCCCTCCTGTTCTCCACTCATTACCTGTATTAACTGCATCTGTTTGAACTCGTTACCTGTATAAAAGACACCTGTCCACACACTCAATCAAACGGACTCCAACCTCTCCACAATGGCCAAGACCAGAGAGCTGTGTAAGGACATCAGGGATAAATTGTAGACCTGTACAAGGCTGGGATGGGCTACAGGACAATAGCCAAGCAGCTTGGTGAGAAGGCAACAACTGTTGGCACAATTATTAGAAAATGGAAGAAGTTCAAGATGACGGTCAATCACCCTCGGTCTGGGGCTCCATGCAAGATCTCACCTCGTGGGGTATCAATGATCATGAGGAATGTGAGGGATCAGCCCAGAACTACACGGCAGGACCTGGTCAATGACCTGAAGAGAGCTGGGACCACAGTCTCAAAGAAAACCATTAGTAACACACTACGCCGTCATGGATTAAAATCCTGCAGCGCACGCAAGGTCCCCCTGCTCAAGCCAGCGCATGTCCAGGCCCGTCTGAAGTTTGCCAATGACCATCTGGATGATCCAGAGGAGGAATGGGAGAAGGTCATGTGGTCTGATGATTCAAAAATAGAGCTTTTTGGTCTAAACTCCACTCGCCGTGTTTGGAGGAAGAAGAAGGATGAGTACAACCCCAAGAACACCATCCCAACCGTGAAGCATGGAGGTGGAAACATCATTCTTTGGGGATGCTTTTCTGCAAAGGGGACAGGACGACTGCACCGTATTGAAGGGAGGATGGATGGGGCCATGTATCGCGAGATCTTGACCAACAACCTCCTTCCCTCAGTAAGAGCATTGAAGATGGGTCGTGGCTGGGTCTTCCAGCATGACAACGACCCGAAACACACAGCCAGGGCAACTAAGGAGTGGCTCCGTAAGAAGCATCTCAAGGTCCTGGAGTGGCCTAGCCAGTCTCCAGACCTGAACCCAATAGAAAATCTTTGGAGGGAGCCGAAAGTCCGTATTGCCCAGCGACAGCACCGAAACCTGAAGGATCTGGAGAAGGTCTGTATGGAGGAGTGGGCCAAAATCCCTGCTGCAGTGTGTGCAAACCTGGTCAAGAACTACAGGAAACGTATGATCTCTGTAATTGCAAACTAAGGTTTCTGTACCAAATATTCAGTTCTGCTTTTCTGATGTATCAAATACTTATGTCATGCAATAAAATGCAAATTAATTACTTAAAAATCATACAATGTGATTTTCTGGATTTTTGTTTTAGATTCCTTCTCTCACAGTTGAAGTGTACCTATGATAAAAATTACAGACCTCTACATGCTTTGTAAGTAGGAAAACCTGCAAAATTGTCAGTGTATCAAATACTTGTTCTCCCCACTGTATATATATGTATATATATTAGACCCTGTAAAATGATCATTGTAATTGCTCGCACATTGATGTCAGACATGCACCTACCCCAATGCTCTGTTGCTGATGAATGCAGGAGCGGATTTCAGGTGCAGGACAAGACTGATGACTGATATAAGGGCATGTACCTGATAGGCCTATCTGGCTTATATGATTAGGATGGTCATAATGCTTATTGACAGTGTCATAAAGTATATTTTCTTAGTCCAAGTAAAGTGACACAGGATGGTCATAATGCTTCATGACAGTGTCATAAAGTGTATATCTCTACAAGTTATTTAAAATATGACTAAAGAATTTATAAAAAAAATTAAACAGGATTTTAGAAACAAACTTTCCAACAAAAGGATACTTCTTGGCGAGGAATTTTATGGGGGGGAATAAATGTGGGTTTGACACTCTTGTGTAGGTGTCATAACCAGCCATACAATAACACGTCACAACAGGTGTAAATATATGAGTAATGACAGTGTTATGACCATATCATGACAGGTTATGACATATTATGACATGGTTATGGGTGTCAAGTAAAGTGTTACCAAATGGAGTCATTAGAATCCGTTTCCACCTACTATCTCCACTGTTCTTAGTCTAGTC
Source organism: Salvelinus alpinus (assembly GCF_045679555.1). Classification (NCBI taxonomy): domain Eukaryota; kingdom Metazoa; phylum Chordata; class Actinopteri; order Salmoniformes; family Salmonidae; genus Salvelinus; species Salvelinus alpinus. Next base: position 49,930,228 of record NC_092094.1, on the reverse strand, counting down.
TGGAAGTCACGAGGATAGTTGCTGGTACACATTTAAAACAGTCGTGGGGGGGGAATGTGGTTCATCTCCGTCATCGCTTAAATGAAGAGAAGACCTGTGAAATGACAGTGCTACTTAAGGATGTAGGTCACCTGAAAGACTAACTTTTTACATGTGTGAAGTTCCTCCCACAGAAACAGTTTGTGGTAGGTAGATTCAGTGCCATGTGTGCTTCTGAATGTTAACAATAGAATAGCCCTACTTTTTGGTTTCCTCAATGGTTTCGCAATGTGAGAATGTGGGTTGTGCTGTTCAGGGGAATGAAGTGTGTGTGTGCACTTAGCTTTTTGTCACTTCCACTTCACTCATTTTCCCAGTCAACTCTCTTAATACTGATTAAAGTTCTTTCAGTCTGGCCTTTTGATGCAGTTTATTCACAGTTGAAGTCCAATTGTCACTGCTCAGTTGGGTCTTTAATTACAGATGAAATGTCACTTAAATTAGATGTTTCCTCATTTCACTCGGCAGCTAAAAACATGGACAGTTAAAATCAAATACATGATGGCAGTATTCTCCTATACATGCGGTAAAGAGGTCAATGGAATGCAGACCATTTGGCGACCATTCAAAAAATCGGATCTAAGAAAGTGGATATTCGTCAAATTCGTCATAATTTGTGTTCTAACAGGCCCACAATGTGGTAGACTGTATTTGGTTGTTTTCGCTGCATAATATTTAGAAGTTGTTCTTTTTGGTTTCAGAAAAAATGTCCGCAAAATGCTAACTCCCATTCGTATAAGCTGGTTGCATAGCTAGCCATATAGAATTTGGTGGTGGTATTTGAAGCCGTTTTTTTAAGTGTAATGCCGTTGATTTGTGACGACATCCATACTAATATTATACTTTTTACCCTAACATTATGTGACATACACATGGACTGTTGTTTAAATTGTAGGCGGATTTTGATGGGCGGCAATGAGGAGATTCTGAATCTTTCCCCCTCGTGGCGTTTCCATTGTTTTGGTTGAATTCCATTGATCTCTTTAACACATGTATTGAGCTGATTTTATATTAACAAAGCAGTTCCGGTTATGAGTGAAAAAACATTCGGAAATGTTATTTCACTGGTCGGTGTTACTGTACTAACACTTCATCTTCAGTATGTTCAGGCCCTCTATTTTCTGTAGAGATTGGTAAGAAAGATGGTGCTCTAAGTTCCAGTACATACCAGTGCTTCTCTTCAATACCCATTGTAGCAGAGCTCTTATAGATGAGACCCATGACTAGTCATCTGGACAAGCTCAAATGAGCCATACAACAATACCATAAAACGTTATTGTCCAATGTAACACATGCAGTGTAGCTGTGGACAATCATTGGATTTATTGGGGCAACAATGTCCCTGTGTCTGAACGTTCATTGTGCCCCTAGTACTCGATGCATAATGAATGAACAACAATCTCCCATTGAGGTGCAACAAGTTCCCGTCTCTCATACTCCCCAGTCCAGGACAGGTCTGTGGTACACACAGGACTGGAGGGTGAGGGGTCGGCGCCCTTTATTAACCCTGGGTTCACTTGTACACGGTAGCCATTCTGTGATCGGTTGGTCACTTCACACTAACCTGCGGTAGTGAGTGAGTAACGAACGAGTTAGGTCAATTGACTAGTCACGGCTGCACGGAAAGAGTCAAATTAGGATTAGTCGGCAGTTTTGAAGATTGCACTGTCGTGGATAGCAGCTGTTTTACAGGGTCCTGAACAATTCTGCTGTTGTTCTTATGTTGATTTCAACTTATTTTGTACGTCATGTCTCCGCCATTCATTTCCTATGCCCGAAAACGGCTTCTGGAGGTCAGAACAGCGATCACTAATCTTGATTTCTACTTCAACAGGTCGGCAGCTCTAGACGTTCGGCTTACTCCGGATTCAATTAACAACCAAGTTGAATTTAAAATAACGTAGTTGTTGGAAGGGACAATCTGCAGTTCAAACAATGAAAAAAGTGTCCTGCCCTGCCATTGTGTTGGTGAACAGCTGAAGGATGGGGCTGTAGAAATGAACCGCCTTCAAATTCATAGACCGAGCTATGGATGCAAGGACTGAACTTCCATGAGATCAAAATGACAGTTTGAACCATGTTTTGAGGCTATACAGTGTTGGTTTACATGTTCATTGTTTACAAACAAGGTTATGTCTTGGGTCCTGATTGGGTATGACAGTTGAACTAAGCGCATGAGGCATTTATAAGTTAACAGTGCCTTCAGAAAGTATTCATACCCCTTGACTTATTGCACATTTTGTTTGCAGCCTGAATTAAAAATGGATTCAATATATGTTTTTTCTCACCCATCTACACACAATACCCCATGACAAAGTGATGGGAATGTTTGCAAATTTATTTGAAAATTAAATGGAGAAATATCTCATTTACATACGGTACCAGTCAAAGGTTTGGACACACCTACTCATTCCAGGGTTTTTCTATTTAAAAAAAAATATATATATTTTCTACGTTGTAGAATAATAGTGAAGACCTCAAAACTATGAAATAACACATGGAATTATGTAGTAACCAAAAAACTGTTAAACAAATCAATCTATTTTATATTTGAGATTCTTCAAAGTAGCCACCCTTTGACTTGATGACAGCTTTGCTCACTCTTGGCATTCTCTCAACCAGCTTCATGAGGAATGCTTTTCCAACAGTCTTGAAGGAGTTCCCACATATGCTGAGCACTTGTTGGCTGCTTTTCCTTCACTCTGCAGTCCAACTCATCCCAAACATCTCAATTGGGTTGAGGTCGGGTGATTGTGGAGGCCAGGTCATGTGATGCAGCACCCCATTACTCTCCTTCTTGGTCAAATAGCCCTTACACAGCCTGGAGGTGTGTTGTGTTATTGTCCTGTTGAAAAACAAATGATAGTCCCACTAAGCACAAACCAGATGAGATGGCGTATCGCCGCAGAATGCTATGGTAGCCATGCTGGTTAAGTGTGCCTTGAATTCTAAATAAATCACAGACAGTGTCACCAGCAAAGCACCCCCACACCATCACACCTGCTTCATGGTGGGAATCATACATGCGGAGATCATCCGTTCACCTACTCTGCGTCTCACAAAGACACAGCGGTTGGAACCAAAAACCTCACATTTGGACTCATCAGACCAAAGGACAGATTTCCACCGGTCTAATGTCCATTGCTCATGTTTCTTGGCCCAAGCAAGTCTTCTTATTATTGGTGTCCTTTAGTAGTGGTTTCTTTGCAGCAATTTGACCATGAATGCATGATTCACGCAGTCTCCTCTGAACAGTTGATATTGACGTGTCTGTTACTTAAACTCTGTGAAGCATTTATTTGGTCAGCAATATCTGAGGCTGGTAACTCTAATGAACCCATCCTCTGCAGCAGAGGTAACTCGGGGTCTTCTTTTCCTGTGGTGATCCTCATGAGAGCCAGTTTCATCATAGCGCTTGATGGTTTTTGCGACTGCACTTGAAGTAACATTCAAAGTTATTGAAATTTTCCGGATTGACTGACCTTCATGTTTTAAAGTAATGATGGACTGTCGTTTCTCTTTACTTATTTGAGCTGTTCTTGCCATAATATGGACTTGGTCTTTTAACCAAATAGGGCTATCTTCTGAATACCACCCCTACCTTGTCACAACACAACTGATTGGCTCAAACGCATTGAGAAGGAAAGAAATTCCACAAATTTACTTTTAACAAGGCACACCTGTTAATTGAAATGCATTCCAGGTGACTACCTCATGAAGCTGGTTGAGAGAATGCCAAGCGTGTGCAAAGCTGTCATCAAGGCAAAGGGTGGCTACTATATGCTATGTTATACATATTGAAAGCATGCAATTATTTTTATTTTATTTTTATTGAACCTTTATTTAACTAGGCAAGTCAGTTAAGAACAAAGTCTTATTTACAATGACATCCTAGGAACAGTGAGTTTACTGCCTTGTTCAGGGGCAGAACTGCCTTCTCAGCTCCGGGATTCGATCTCGCAACCATTCTGTTACTGGCCCAATGGCTCTAACCACTAGGCTACCTGCCGCAATAACGTAGAACAATGTGGAATGCAAACATGTTCAACGTATTTAACAAAGATGGGATATGGCCTACATTTTGTTTCTGTAGGCTATTTAACAAACTAGGCTATAATGGACTAACATTCGGATTGGAGTTGATGACGCCGCAATACATAAGACCGTAAATACACAATTTGAAGCAACCACATATTTAGCCATGGAGCACGTTTTGATTGGCCAGTGAGGAGCAAGCCTCTAACTTTTGTATTAATCAAAACCCAGCCCTTTCGCGCTACCACCAGCTGCAGTCCCATAATTCATGCAGTGAAAATGGCAAAAAATATTTCTGACACAACCTTGGACCTATAGCGCTTCCGCCAGTGCTAAGATTTACCATTTGCGTCAGGTGTATCTGTCGTCAATTATGCTCAATTATGTAATGACTGTTCCCTCCGCTATTGGTCAGAAACTGGAGGAGGCGGCGGCCAATGCGGCAGAGGAGGAGAGGAGACTCCTGCAGACGCAGACTGAACAACAGGATCGCTACAGGGTGGACCTTGAGAGGGAGAAAATGGTACCTACCTACACACAATTTAGTGACCAAAAGAGAGATTGTTTAGACTGTAAGCGACACCCACAGCTGACTACTAAACACTGTGGCCAGCTACTTATTTGACTTCAACAAATTGGGCCGCACCCCTTTAGTTGGCTACTATTTCATTACGCTGGCTTTTCAGGGACCCACTGCACCCAGTGAGACTTCTCTTTATTTATTCAGTCAATTCTTGGGTCCATGAAAAAGGATTTCAACTTTCTAGTTATTTTATCCCCCTGTTTATGCTCTTAAGCTCATAACCTCTGACATGTAGTCCAAACATCCTACTGGCAGACTTTATAAATGACATCAGTTTATAGAACCATCTATCAATGAGGTGTTCCATTTATTTTATTCTCTCAAGTCAATGTCTGCTCTGTTTCAGGATGTACCCACAAGGGTTGCGTCCTTTTCCCCCCCCCCCCCCCTGTTATAAAAAAGAAAATTAACATCATTTTTACAGATTGGCATTTGCGGTGGCAAGTGTTTCCAATCAGGAACTGTCATAGCCTGAATGGTAGGGCTGAATGATAGGAAATTAGTGGGCTTAAGATAGAAAAGGAAGTGAGTGGTACACAATGGGTTAAATGAGTGATTAAAAGGGATAGGTCACCCAAAGTAGAGTTTTTAATACATTTGAAGTAAGTTAAATGAGTGCTACAGCCTACTAAGCGCCGACTCCTAGTGAATGGGTCGTCCGGTCCAAGAGCACCACTAGATTTAGTCTTGGATACCTGTAGGGCTCTTTATACAAGTGTCTTCTCGCCGGTCCTCAGGTGCGACAGGAGATGGAGGAGCAGGTAGCTCAGAAGTCCACTGAGCTGGAGCAGTACCTGCAGCGCGTCCGCGAGCTGGAGGACATGTACCACCGCCTGGAGGACGCACTGGAGGAGGAGAGAGGCGCCAGGCAGGACGAGGAGACAGTTCGCAGGCTCCAGGCCCGGTCAGTGCTCCACAGACACAGAAAAGCAGGCATATACGCATGCACTCTTGAGATGAATGTACAGTGATGGACTTCATTGTCTCTCTGGCTGAGTCACTGTAATTGTCTGACAAGTGGAGTTTGTCAGTGAGGAAGAGGGAAACGCACGCACACAAAGCCCCCCCCAATGGATTCACGAGGGGGATACACACACGTGGGCAACAGTCCCTCCAGTACAGAAACACTTCCTTCCTTCCTCTGCTGACATTTGTGCTTCTCTGGGCTCAGCACTTCTCACATTGTGTTCTGAGTAGGGCATTTGTGTGGGTGTGCGTGCGTTGCGTATATGCTAGGGTGGATTTATGTTTGCAGTGTAATTGTGTTTTTGATCAACACATCTCTTTTTTCCCCTGTTTTGAATGTGACACATTCTGTACTATCTGTTCCTTGGACTTTCTGTCCACGTCTCTCCAGGTTACTGGAGGAGGAGGTGACCAAGAGGGCTGAGCTGGAGCAGATCCACCTCCACCAGCAGAGGACCATCACTGAGACGGAGGCGGAGAAACAGGAGTTGGAGAAGGAGGGAACGGCCAAGGAAAGTGCCCTGCAAGCCGCCATGCTGCAGTTGGAGCAACTAGAGAGTGAGAGGCAGGGGGCACTGGAGCAGTACCAGGTGAGACATGTATTAGGGTCGGTTTCCAGGATTGAAGATTTACGGCCTGCTTCTGGACTAAAATGTACTTTCGACAGAGGTTCTTCATTGAGCATGCTTTTCAGTTCAGGAGTAGGACTAATTTTGGGTCTGTTAGAACTAGGGTGCTTGAGTTGTGGTGCTAGAACAATGCCTAATTAGATGTTTAGGGGGTGCTAGAGCGGTGTCTAGGCAACTACTACCAGACGGCAATTGTAGGGGGCACTAGAGTTCTACAGGTGAGCCGTGGGTTGTCCTGTTTCAGTATTAAAAACCAACTTCCACTTAATTTGAAAATGAGATGACTTACTTGTACAAATCGACTGAGATCGTCTCTTCTTTGTTTGTCACAGGAGGTAATGCAGAAACTGGAGGACGCAGCGAACAACACCAGGACCTGGAAACATAAAGTGGCCCACCATGAGGGATTGGTCCGCCTCATTCAACCAGGTAACACAACACTATATTACTGCGCACTTTCCCTCTCTCCTCCTTTTATCAATACTCTCTTCATTTAGCTATATTTCCGCTCTGTCCTGTTCTGGTATTTTTCTTTCTCACCATCTGTGGCCTGGGCGCATCTCAATAATCTAAAGTGGCTTCCCCTCCTCATTTCCTTTCCTTTGTCTGCAGTGATGTGAAAGACCTTTATGATTTTTGTTTTCTCAGGTTCAAAGGGGCCTCAGAATATCACTAACTGGGGCCCAGCAGCCTTCACTGAGGCAGAACTAAGCCTGAGGAAGAAGGATTGGCAGGAGCGGAAGAACCGACCCGCCCAGACCCAGTAGAGCCCCCATTCAACACACTCATGGTTGCTGAAACATTGATGGAACATTGATGCAACTTTGCCCTCAGTGTGAAATGTTGCGTCTTCAGCATTCATTAACTCAAAAGGGAACAGGGAAGGCAGGCTCGCTTTTACACAGATACCAGGTTGTGTTCATTAGGCACCAAATGGAAGTCAACAAACTGAAACAGTGTCCAATAGGAAATTGTCTTTTTCCGTTGCAAATCGATTTGAAACGTTTTCTGTTTCGTGCCCTAATGAACACGACCCAGTTCACAGCAGGTGCAGTACAGATCTTTATACTACCTGCATAGCCTGATAGTAAAATGAACAGACAGATTCAAATTGCTTTCATATGAAGGACTGAAGGAGCTGCACGCTTGACACTAGTAATTCAATGTCTGAGGAAGGTGGAGTGTGGTCCGAAACGTTAGATTCCTTTCATCAAAACGTTTTTGACCGTGTTTTGATTATACATTTTTTTCCTAAGGGATTTCACAATTGTTTGTCTTTTGTAAATGTAAAACTACAGCTTGCATAATTTTAATCAGGTTCCATTGCCAAAGTCATAGCACTTAATAACCCATAAAGTAGTATGAACAAAACTCCATGTTAACATCATCAAATTTCATTACTCATGAAAATAATAATCAAATAACTAGCCATCATAGTGTACTACTCCCATTTTATTAAATGTAATTTTTGCGTACACATACTAAGAAATGGGACATTTGCGGTGTTACACTTGAAACTTTGCTGCTACACTGTAATGAAAAATTGTACAGTAATCGGAGGTATTATCAATATTAAAATACTCAAAGTTTTACGGCAACATACTGTACATTATGGCGCATTGTGGGAAAATGTTATGGGCTAGGAAAGAATTGCTGTATTTCAAATGTTACTGTAATTTCACCACACAGAATACAGTACCGTACCATATCTTTGGTGCACCAAAACCCCTTTATTTTTTAAAAACCTTTAACTAGGCAAGTCAGTTAAGAACAAATTCTTATTTACCATGACGGCCTACCCCGGCCAAGCCTGACCCGGACGACGCTGGGCCAATTGTGCGCCGCCCTATGGGACTCCCAATCACGACCGGTTGTGATACAGCCTGGAATTGAACCAGGGTCTGTAGTGACGCCTCTAGCACTGACATTCGGTGCCTTAGCCCACTGCGCCACTCGGCAGCCCTCGACCACTAGTGGGTGCATGGTATTGTTGTTTCTGGCTCATTCAAATATTTTGAGGAATGCCTTGTAAAGGCTGTATTTGTTGCACCTGTGAGCAAGTGTGCTCTATCACTTGAACTCCTATGTGGTTATAGTGTCCCATCAATAGAACTCCCCATGTTGTAGTCCTAAAAACTGAAAATGATTTACTGCCATCCTTATGGGGGAAATGAATGGGGTTTTGGGATAAGGTCTGACGTTAACACAGGCTTCGGAGATCTTATATGTTTTAATCTATGAGATATCAGTCGGGTACCATAACCTATGTGCTTTCATGCTTGTGTTGATTACAGAAATGCTTCAAAATTCACAGTGACGTTTACCCGATGAAGAATATCTCATAGAACAAAACGTGTAAGGTCGTAAACCTGTGTTTACCACAGACTTTATTTTCAGCGTTTATCCAAAACCCCTCCAAAAACCTGATTCATTTCCCAAAAGACTTTGGCCAACGAGCCATGGCGGAGTTGGTGCCTCTACCATTACTATTGATCTCTATTTAAATTCTACAGGGGACAGATTGGAGTGGCACAAAAATGGTTAAGCATTGTATCTTCATGTCCTTTTGGTCTGTTTTGCCATGTAGTTCCGGCCAGTTTAAAAGCCTTTGTTGGCCCCTAGAAGTATGCGTGATATAAAACACGCAAATATTCATTGATAGGCTGTAATGTGTAAACACTTCACCTAGCAACCACCCGCTTGCACCAATCCTTTGTAATTACCGTAAAGTACTGTGAAATACAAACCCCTCCCCTCAATCATCCATTCATTCAGATTACGGGAGCATTTATTTATTTTATTTTATAATAGTACATTTTAAGGTATTGTACTCTGTCATTACACAGTACTTTTATACCATATTTATATTACTGTAGGTGTACTGGAATATGAAATACAGAATTTTTTACCTGCCACTGAGCTGCCTGTAACTGACAAATTCACAGCAACCCCTTTATAGTGTAGCAAATTACAGGGCTTTGTAGCACGGTGCCAGAACCACACTCATGGTGGGGGATGGAGTTGTATACTGACAATTTCACAAATGACAACTTCTTGTATTTTGTAGTCATTAATGTGTTTAAATAGCTGAAGACTGATTGTTTTATTACAGGGTTCAATCTTAAACAATAATTGTATGCAGTTGTTGCAAGGATGCACACGTAAGTAGAGAACTGATTGTTGATATATCATGTAACAATATTCACAATAGAACGTAATAGATACAAGACCCCAGTCTCTAATTGATATGATGCTGCCATTGAAACAAGGAGAATGGTATGGTACTGTAATGACCCGACTGGGTCATTAAAGAGGAAAGAGACGGACTCTAGGTGTACAGGTTAGAACACAGGTTTATTCCTAAACTGGGCTATTGTTCAGGCCACAGCCCACGCCGCTAAATGCCGAACGTACACAATTATACATGTTGAGTTAAGGGTCACTCTCATATGAACAGATCAAGGCCCGAACAGAAGAGAGAGAACAATGAGACAGTAATCCCTATTTATGCATTTCCAAATCCCGCGGTATTACCCATCATACCCCCCCAACCTTTCCATCTGTCCTGACATATTTAACCCCTGCTAGTAGCCATGAGAACCATAACACACCCACAAACACAGAACACAATACCGGGTCGTTACATAGCCCCCCCCTTTCTAAACCCTAGCCCCTAGGGTTACACAACAAAATCCTTAAAACGACCCGGAGGTCGCATCAGTCTCTTGGGCCTCCCCGTGACTCTCAGCGGTGGCCCCCCAGAACGCTCCTCTGCCCCAATGTCATTTCCAGCGCCCTCCGAAGAAGCAGCCCCCTCCCCAGGCTCAGGTTGTGCTAGAGTCTCCTCGTTAGACTGTTCCCGTGGGCTCACATCAGAGCCCTCACTCCCATTCCCTACCGTTTTCCTCCCTCTGTAGGGTGCCAATCGATCCCGGTGGACCACCACCTTCCTGCTCCGTGGGGGAACCTCCACCCGGTACGTCACCTCCCCCACTCTCTCTATCACCAGACACGGCCCCACCCATGCACTGTCCAGCTTTGGGCACCGCCCCTTCTTGCGCGTGGGGTTGTGAAGCCACACACATTCTCCCGCTCCAAAGTGCCTCCCCCTAGCGCGCGAGTCGTAGTGGCGCTTTTGGCGCACCCCTGCGTTTTCGAGTTGCTCTCTTGCGAAGGTGTGAGCCGCTTCTAACCGGTTCTGCAGACGACACACATAGTTCGGGCCAGGCAAAACCCCGTCGTCATTATCAGGAGGGTGGCCAAACGTCAGTTCGGCTGGGGTGCGCAACTCACGACCTAACATTAGTAGTGCTGGGGAGCACGCAGTCGATTCTTGAACAGCCGACCTACACGCCATAAGAATAAACGGTAAGTGGGTGTCCCAATCTCTCTGGTGTTTTGAGGTAACGATGGCCAGCTGCTGTGCTAATGTTCTGTTAAATCTTTCCACCAGCCCATCACTCTGGGGGTGAAGCGGAGTAGTGCGCGTCTTCTCCGCGCCTAACCGTCTACACAACTCTGAGAACACCCGTGACTCGAAGTTTCTTCCCTGGTCGCTGTGAATAGACTGTGGCACCCCAAACCGACTGATTATTCCCCCCACCAACGCATCAGCTATTGTCCCCGCCTCCTGGTCTGGGAGAGCGTAAGCCTCCGGCCACTTCGTGAAGTAGTCCATGGCAGTTAGAATCCACCTGTTACCGCTGTCTGTGGTTGGAAACGGCCCTACTATGTCTACCCCCAGTCTCTCCATGGGCTCCCCTACTGGGAATTGTTGTAGGAGGGCGTGTGACTGACCTGGAGGTCCTTTTTTAGCAGCACACTCGTCGCACTGCCTACAAAAGTCCTCAACATCCCTCCTGTGCCTTGCCCAATAGAAGCCTTTACGCATGCGCTTTAACGTTTTGGAGACCCCAAAATGCCCTGCGCCTACTCCCCCATGAAGCTGCTGTAACACGCTCCCCTGCAGCCTTTTGGGCACCACTACCTGCCACGTAATTTCTCCAGTCGCTGGCTTTTTCCACCCCCTCTGGAGCACTCCCTCAGCCACTCTAAGGACTGTGAATTTAGCCCACAGTCCTTTGGTGACTGGTGATAGAGGGGCTACTTCCCCCCACGGCGGTCGTCTTCTCTCTTCCACCCACCGCAGCACAGGACGCAGCTCTGCGTCCTCCTCCTGGCGACGCCTCCACTCCCCAACGTCCACAGCCTCAAGCTCCCGGCACTCTGTCACACTCAGCTGACTCACCGTGGCGGTGACTCCCTCCTCCCTGCACAGTTCTCTCTCTCGCTCCACCCGTTTGGCGCAGTACCCACAGCCATCCTCAGCACACGGGCGGCGGGACAAGGCGTCTGCATTGCTGTGGCGAAGGCCGGCTCTGTGCTCCACCTGGAAGTCGTAGGGTTGCAGCTCCTCCAGCCAGCGGGCAATCTGACCCTCTGGCTCCTTGAAGGAGAGAAGCCACTGTGATCCGTCCGGACCACAAACGGCAGGCCCCCCAGGTAGTACTTGAAATGGCGTACTGCTGCCACGACAGCCAAAAGCTCTCTCCTTGTCACGCAGTAGCGTTTTTCAGCCTTATCAAAAGTTCTGCTGTAATAAGCTACTACGTGTTCCCCATCAGGGCCACGCTGAGCCAGCACAGCCCCCAAACCCTCATTGCTTGCGTCGGTGTCCAGGATGAACGGACGGTTCGGGTCTGGTGAGGCCAGGACAGGGGCCTCCATCAGGGCACGTTTGAGGGCCTCAAACGCCCGCTGGTGCTCTTCGGTCCACTGAAACACTGAAACAGTGTCCTCCTTGAGAAGGTGGTTCAAAGGAGCCGCTACCCCCGCAAACCCCTTCACAAACCTACGATAGTAGGATGCCAGCCCCAGGAAGCTCTTAACATCTTTTTTCCCCCCTGGAACTGGCCACCCCCTCACAGCCTCTACTTTGTCTGGCATCGTGCTGATGCCCTCACCACCCAGCTGATGCCCCAGGAACGCCACCTCCCTTTGCATGAAATGGCACTTTCCCGGATGTAATTTTAGCCCCGCCCCCGAGATTCTCTCCAACACTCGCCTAATTGCCCCCAGTGCCCCCTCAAACGATGTGCCGTGCACCAATATGTCGTCTAGGTACACAACACACTCGTCTCTCGGAACCCCCGCCAGCACTCTGTCCATGAGCCTCTCAAAGGTGGCAGGAGCATTACAGAGCCCGAAGCACAGCACCTTGAACTGCCAATGGCCCCTATCTGTGGAGAAGGCCGTTTTTTCACGTGCCCCTGGCGAGAGGGGCACCTGCCAGTAGCCACTGCGCAGATCAAGGGAGGAGAACCACGAGGACCCTCTCACGTGGTCTAGCGACTCATCAATCCTCGGTAGGGGATAAGAGTCTTTAGTGGTGACAGAATTTAGGCCCCTGTAGTCAACACAAAACCTAAGTTTACCCCCTTTCTTAGGCACCATGACGACCGGCGCGGACCATGGGCTATCTGATGGCTCAATGAAATCAGCCCGCAACATGTCAACAATAGCTGTGTCTGCTGCTTCCCTCCTGGCAAGGGGAATACGACGGGGCCGAATTTTAATGGGTCGGGCGTCCCCAGTGTCTATTTCGTGCTGAACTAGGTGCGTTTGTCCTACCTCATCTTCCCCCCAAGCGAAGCTATCTTTAAAGTCCAACAGCAGCTGCTTTAACTGTCTCTGTTGTCCCTCATCCAGACCCTGACAGTTCTTCAGCCACACAGCCTCGACGGCGTCGATAGCTTCCTCCTTCCCCCCGTCGGGCTGATGGGTTGAAGGAGCCAGTGTGTTTTGGGCTACTGGGCTGCCTGTGCTTGCACCATGATGGGGAGTGAAGGCCGTCGCCGCCGGAGACAGCTGCTGGGATGGCACAACGACCAAGGGAGCAGCCGGGATGACCGGTGGAGTTTCTGCAAGCTTGGAGGAAGACGGAGGGACAGCCCTGCCCCCTGCTGGCCCTCCCGAAGGCGACATTCCCACTGTGGGCCCCCCCGACAGCCTCAAAGTGCCTGACGCTAAGTCCAACTGAGCCCCACAGTTTTTCAAAAAGTCCATTCCCAGTATACAGGGGTCCTGCACCGCTGCTACCCACACCGGACACCCCACAGTTCTCCCCCCCACAGTCACAGATAGCTGACACTTCCCTAACATGGGGGCTAGCTCCCCCGTGACAGTCCGTAGCTGGACAAGGGTCGGCTCCACCCGCACCCCAACAGGTAGTATGTCTGGTCTCACCAGGGTTACTGTAGAGCCCGTGTCGACCAGGGCCAAACATTCCACCCCCTCTACCTTGACGATGACATTGCAGAAGTCCCCAACGGTGGTACGTCCCACCACAACTACCGGACTAGGAAACACGGCGGCAGCTACACCCTGGGGGAGCAGGTCCCCACCCTCTTGTCTGCGCTGCTGGGTACCTCCTTTGCTTACAGTGGGTTCGGGGGCGGGGGGGTGGGCCCGCGCTGCCCCCTGCGCGAGAACCCGTTGTCATTTCCCTGGTGACGGGGGAATCTGCCACACTCCCGCTGAATGTGGCCAGGTTGGCCACAACCCCAGCAGACAATAGGAGTTGAGCTGACACTGCGACGTTGCCTGGAGCCCCTCTCCATGACAAGCGAAGCAGTCTTGACTAGCCCGCCCAACTCGTCAACCCACTCTGGTTTTGTGACCCCTGGCACCCCAGCCACCGCTGCTCTCACCTCTGGTTGACTGGTGACTTCCACTCTCACTCCCTCACCCCAGATCAGCTCCCTCTTCCTGGCTATCTCCACTGCAGCCCGCAGAGATGGTGGGTCCGCCATCTGAACATGCTTACCCAGTTCGGTGGAAGAGAGCGCTCTAATAAAACTGTCCCGTGCCAGCTCGTCTTGCACCCCAATCGGCATAGTTGCATAAGCCCGCCTGGTCAGGCTCAGAATACCACTTGCCAACGCCTTTAATGATTCCCCCTGAAGTCTCTTTTTGTTACACAGTTCAATCCGCAGCATGTTGGGCTGCGCGTCGCTGCCGAAACGGCCCCCCAATGCCTCCACTAGCGCACCGTAGTCGCCCCTATCGTTCGGGGCTAGCGTTAGCAGGCATTCCGACGCCTCCTCCGCCAGGCTCAGGGCAAGCTGTAACGCTTTCGTCTCGTCAGACCACCTCCCGGCTCTAGCCAACAACTCGAATTGAGTGAAAAAAACTTCCCATTTACCTTGTCCATTGAACTTTGGTAGTTTAGCCGCTACCGTGGCTAATGGCAATAGGTCGCTGCCATCTCTGTTTACATAAGCAGGCCCAGCCATTTCCGCACCCGGTGACGTCGATATCCCCGTCGCCGTGACGTCTGCTCTCGAGCGATGTGAAGGAAAACCCGCCAGTTCTGCCATCTTGCTGACTGAAAATTTAACTCCCGCCAAGTGGCTCTCAAGCCCCTCTACGGCAGTCGCCGCCTGACCCTCCCGACCGGGTACCCCCGAGCCCACAACGGACACTTTGTCCGACTCTTCCTTAATTTTCCGCCTCGCCCCAGGCATCATGACCGTAGATGCGAGTCACGCTAAAGCCAACCCGGCCTATACTGAACAGCTAACTCGCCTAGTCTCGATCCCGTAGTTCGAAAGCACTTCTGACACCAATGTAATGACCCGACTGGGTCATTAAAGAGGAAAGAGACGGACTCTAGGTGTACAGGTTAGAACACAGGTTTATTCCTAAACTGGGCTATTGTTCAGGCCACAGCCCACGCCGCTAAATGCCGAACGTACACAATTATACATGTTGAGTTAAGGGTCACTCTCATATGAACAGATCAAGGCCCGAACAGAAGAGAGAGAACAATGAGACAGTAATCCCTATTTATGCATTTCCAAATCCCGCGGTATTACCCATCATACCCCCCCAACCTTTCCATCTGTCCTGACATATTTAACCCCTGCTAGTAGCCATGAGAACCATAACACACCCACAAACACAGAACACAATACCGGGTCGTTACAGTACTTTCAAATTATGTACTCCAGGGGGCACTATAGTTTTAGAAAACGCAGGTTATTCTTCATTTGGTCTTCTCCTACACATAATTTACTTTAATTTATGTCATGGATAATACATGTTATGCTGTTAACAGTGTGTGTGTTTGGGGTCCCTATTTCCATTACTTCACTGCACAAACCCTCCACTTTCTAAAATAAAATATAATCTACAGTGAGACGTAAACCAAGATTATCTGCATAAGTGTTGTATTTATCTGCCGAGAAACTTTAACTTTCGTTCATATTGAAATAAATCGTTTTTATAGCTTTTTTGGCCAAATCCAGTGGTGAAAAGTACTAAAGTATTTTTTCTGTGTGCATCTGTACTTTACTTATTATATTTTTGACTACTTTTACTCATCTACATTCCTAAAGAAAATAATGTAATTTTTACACAAAAGTACTCGTTACATTTTTAAATGCTTAGCAGGACAGGAAAATTGTTTAATTCATGCACTTATCAAGAGAACATCCCTGATCATCCCAACTGTTTTGGGCTCACTTAACACACATGCTTCCTTTTAAATAACCTCTGAGTGTCGTCTGGCTTGCTTACTATAAGGAATTTGAAATAATTTATACTTTTACTTTTGATACTTAAGTATCGAAAGTAAATGTAATTGTTAAAATATACTTAAGTAGTATTTTCCTGGGTGATTTCACTTTTACTTGAGTCATTTTCTATTAAGGTGTCTTTTTACTTTTACTCAAATATGACAGTTGGGTACTTTTTCCACCACAAGCCAAATCTCTGGCCTAGAAGTGTCTCTAGTCCGTAGCTAGGTTTCCATCCAATTGGCCACAGATTTTCATGGCAATATTAACAATTCCGAATAAAGACAATATTCGCGTTGTCCCACCAGCGGCGTGTTTATCCAATTGACCTGTTGTGGATAAAAGGCTTTGCCGTTATGATGTAGTGCACGTAAAAATACATTTTGCGGTTAAATTAAAGTGAAATGGGTTTCCATCACATTTTCAACTCTACTGATGTTGTGTTATACAGCGAGTGTTCCCACCTTAGTATTGACACATGCGATCTAGCCAATAGATCGCAGATATGACCTGAGATTATTATGGGCAAAAGAGCTGCAGCCAAGCATCGATAAAGTCACCAGAATAAGACCCTCGATATTTATTAGGAAAGGCGCATCAAGCTCATGCCTTTGCACTTTCACCACCCTATGAAAATCATCGTCATTTATTTCATCTGTAGCCTAATAAACTGCACGCTTTCCCCACGAGCCATAGTAAGAGGACCACACGTCATTGCGGGACTATAACTTTACTTCGATGTGATGGTTATCAGTGGTGGGAAAAGTACCACATTTGAGTAAAGACACCTTAACAGAAACCGCAACTCCCAGGTATTGCAAATACCTGGAAATGTAAAAACGAAGGAATTTCAGGTATTTGCTGTGAAGGGGTACTCCAAGTTAAGGAGCCTTAAGTGTCTCTGGACAGGCTCTGTTTGTTTTGAGTTTATAATACTCAAATAAAGCGGCTACGCCATAGTGTCCTTGGAGACAATGAACCTCTCAGGCATTGTTGGTTTAGTGAAAGTTGTGACCTTAACCAAGCATCTGGCGAGACACACAGTTTATCAGAGTATGTGTACATCATTCGTCTCTAAGGTAGGTTTAGGTTAAAAAGTATGCAGAGCATTTTTGTTCAGGTCAATGATTCATATGTCCTTGCTCAGCTCATAAATGGAGATGAGTAACAATACATCAAAATGTATCTTGGTACAAAATGTAAAATACCCTAAATGTACCAAAATAAAATACAAAATGCAGTGAATTACTGTTATCGTATTACGGTCACTGTAATGAAGGTATTAATAAATTACATTCATTGAGGGGAGATGGGGTTTGTATTTTACCATATATCCATGGGATTGGTGCAAGCAGGTTGACTGCTAGGTAATGTGTTTATATATTACAGCATATCATTAACACTTTTTTTGGTTACTACATGATTCCATATGTGTTATTTCATAGTTTTGATGTCTTCACTATTACTCTACAATGTAGAAAATAGTAAAAATAAAGAAAAACCCTTGAATGAGTAGGTGTGTCCAAACTTTTGACTGGTAATGTGTGTGTGTGTGTAATATATATATATATATATATATACCCAGAATTACACTGTTATTGTGCTGGAGAATGGAAATTAGGTTGAAAAGTGGTGGAATTGTACTTTAAGGGTAAAAAATGTTTTTTAGACAAGTTAAAACTGCATGGAGTAGGCCATTCAAGGAGTTGACCTGATGGTGCCCTCTGTCATCAGCCTCCCCCTTCCTGGAGTAATAAAGAAGCAAAAGAGGAAAGGCCTTCCCCCCCAACTTGCTCCATGTCAGAGGACACCTGGATCATCTATTGAGATGAGCCTGTTCAAATCAAAGTTTATTTGTCACATGCGCCGAATACAACAGGTGTAGACCTTACAGTGAAATGCTTACTTACAGACCCTAACCAACAATGCAATTGTAAGTAAAAAATAGGTATTCGGTAAACAATGGATGAGTAAGGGAATAAAAAAAACACAGGAAAAAGACAGTGAATAATAACAAGTAGCGTGGCTATATACAGTAGCGAGGCTATATACAGTAGCGAGGCTATATACAGGCACCAGTTAGTCGTGCTAATTGAGGTAGTATGTACATGCAGGTATGGTTAAAGTGACCATGCATATATGATAAACCGAGAGTAGCAGTAGTGTAAAAGAGGGATTGGCAGATAGTCTGGGTAGCCAATGTGTGGTGGCACCGGTTAGTCGGGCTAATTGAGGTAGTATGTACATGAATGTATAGTTAAAGTGACTATGCATATATGGTAGACGGAGAGTAGCAGCAGTGTAAAGAGGGGTTGAGGGGGGCACACAATGAAAATAGTTCAGGTAACCATTTTATTACCTGTTCAGGAGTCTTATGGCCTGGTGGTAAAAGCTTTGGAGAAGCCTTTTGGTCCTAGACTTGGCGCTCCGGTACCGCTTGCCATGCGGTAGTAGAGGGAACAGTCTATGACTGGGGTGAGTGGGGTCTTTGACCATTTTTAGGGCCTTCCTCTGACACCGCCTGGTGTAGAGGTCCTGGATGGCAGGCAGCTTAGCCCCAGTGATGTACTGGGCCGTACGCACTACCCTCTGTAGTGCCTTGCGGTCGGACGCCGTACAGTTACCGTACCAGGTGGTGATTCAACCAGTCAGGATGCTCTCGATGTTGCAGCTGTAGAACCTTTTGAGGATCTGAGGCCAAATCTTTGCCAAATCATTTTTTTTTTTTAAGGATAGGCTTTGTCGCGCCCTCTTTAAGACTGTCTTGGTGTGTTTGGACCATTCTAGTTTATTGGTGATGTGGACACCAAGGAACTAGAAGCTCTCGACCTGCTCCACTGCAGCCCCGTCGATGAGAATGGGGGCGTGCTTGGTCCTCCTTTTAATGTAGTCCACAATCATCTCCTTAGTCTTGGTTACGTTGAGGGATAGGTTGTTATTCTGGCACCACCCAGCAAGGTCTGTGACCTCCTCCCTACAGGCTGTCTCGTCGTTGTTGGTGATCAGGCCTACCGCTGTTGTGTCATCTGCAAACTTAATGATGGTGTTGGAGTCGTACCTGGCCACGCAGTCGTGGGTGAACAGGGAGTACAGGAGGGTACTGAGCACGCACCCCTGACGGGCTCCAGTGTTGAAGATCAGTGTGGCAGATGTGTTGCTACCTACCCTCACCACCTGAGGGCGGTCTGTCAGGAAGTCCAGGATCCAGTTGCAGAGGGAGGTGTTTAGTCCCAGGGTCCTTAGCTTAGTGATGAGCTTTGAGGGTACTATGGTGTTGAACGCTGAGCTGTAGTCAATGAATATCATTCTCACATAGGTGTTCCTTTTGTCCAAGTGGGAAAGGGCAGTGTGGAGTGCAATAGAGACTGCATCATCTGTGGATCTGTTTGGGCGGTATGCAAATTGGAGTGGTCTAGGTTTTCTGGGATAATGGTGTGATGTGATGCATGACCAGCCTTTCAAAGCACTTCATGCTACGGACGTGAGTGGTACGGGTCTGTAGTCATTTAGGCAGGTTGCCTTGGTGTTCTTGGGCACAGGGACTGTGGTAAATGAGCTGAAAAGGAGACTAGAGTAAGGACTTTAAAATACGTATTTCAAATACATGTAACAGAAATACTGCCCCTCAAACCATGAAATATAGGCAGAGATCATACAGAACTAAGGTTCATGTAGACACTACTATCATCACCAGTTATCATGATCATATCTTTCACCTGGTCAGTCTATGTCATGGAAAGAGCAGGTGTTGTTAATGTTTTGTATACTCGGTGTATGTGTTCAGTTATCATCGGCTTTAGGTAATAAGGGGAATACGACAAGGTTATAGCGTTGTGTTTGATTATGTGAAGAAGCAAAGATACAGAATAAGGGAATACGAACACAAGGTTATAGCGTTCTCAAATGATTGCCTCGCCTGGTTCACCAACTACTTCTCTGATAGAGTTCAGTGTGTCAAATCGGAGGGCCTGTTGTCCGGACCTCTGGCAGTCTCTATGGGGGTGCCAAAGGGTTAAATTCTCGGGCGACTCTTTTCTCTGTATACATCAATGATGTCGCTCTTGCTGCTGGTGATTATCTGATCCACCTCTACGCAGACGACACCATTCTGTATACCTCTGGCCCTTCTTTGGACACTGTTAACTAACCTCCAGACGAGCTTCAATGCCATACAACTCTCCTTTTGTGGCCTCCAACTGCTCTTAAATGCAAGTAAAACTAAATGCATGCTCTTCAACCGATCGCTGCCCGCACCTGCCCGCCCATCCAGCATCACTACTCTGGATGGTTCTGACTTAGAATATGTGGACAACTACAAATACCTAGGTGTCTGGTTAGACTTTAAACTCTCCTTCCAGACTCACATTAAGCATCTCCAATCCAAAATTAAATCTAGAATCTGCTTCCTATTCCGCAACAAAGCATCCTTCACTCATGCTGCCGAACATACCCTCGTAAAACTGACTATCCTACTGATCCTCGACTCCGGCGATGTAATTTACAAAATAGCCCCCTACACTCTACTCAACAAATTGGATGCAGTCTATCACAGTGCCATCCGTTTTGTCACAAAATCCCCATATACTTCCCACCACTGCGACCTGTACGCTCTCGTTGGCTGGCCCTCGCTTCAAACTCGTCGCCAAACCCACTGGCTCCAGGTCATCTACAAGTCTCTGCTAGGTAAAGCCCCGCCTTATCTCAGCTCACTGGTCACCATAGCAGCATCCACCCGTAGCACGCGCTCCAGCAGGTATATCTCACTGGTCACCCCCAAAGCCAATTCTTCCTTTGGCCGCCTTCCCTTCCAGTTCTCTGCTGCCAATGACTGGAGCAAACTGCAAAAAACACTGAGGTTGGAGACTCATATCTCCCTCACCTAGCTTTAAGCACCAGCTGTCAGAGCAGCTCACAGATCACTGCACCTGTACAGAGCCCATCTGTAAATAGCCCATCCAACTACCTCATCCCAAAACTGTATTTATTTATTTATATTGCTCCTTTGCACCCCAGTATCTCTACTTGCACATTCATCTTCTGCACATCTACCATTCCAGTGTTTAATTGCTATATTGTAATTACTTCGCCACCATGGCCTATTTATTGCCTTACCTCCCTTATCTTACCTCATTTGCACATACTGTATATAGACTCTTTCTACTGTATTATTGACTGTATGTTTGTTTATTTCATGTGTAACTATGTGTTGTTGTATGTGTCAAACTGCTTTGCTTTATCTTGGTCAGGTCGCAGTTGCAAATGAGAACTTGTTCTCAACTAGCCTACCTTGTTAAATAAAGGTGAAATAACATTGAAAAAAAAAAAGAATTAATTGGAATTTGTGAGGAGGCAAAGATTCAACGTTTGGGACAAAGGAATCTGGCTTCAATCAGAGTTTCTAACTTCAGTCTACCCTGCTCTCTTACAGGAAGGTCATGCCCAAGGCCAGCAGGAAAATTAAACCCATCTGTTTCAATTGTTTATTCCAGTTATAAATATCCCTGGACAATTAAAGGAGCCAAGTAAAAGGTGAGGGGTGTGCCATTCCCCCTTCTACAGCAGGATTTATATTAGGTTTATGGCTAGAGGTTACACATACACACACAGGTACAGGTAAGCGTGCAGTCTGAAGTGGACATGGAATGGGGTGCTACTCTGTTCGCTGTGTATCTGTGTGTGGAATGTTGTATACGTGACAAGACACAAAGCGTTAAAACCGAGACTCTCCTCTCCTCATCCTCCCCCAAGAACACTGAGGAATGTGTGCAAATGTGTCTCAGCAAAAAGGACCTGCACCAACACCCCCCATGGACCGTACCATGGACAGTACTGCGCTCTAGCCAGCCAGCACATCAGTTTATGCTTCTGTAACAGGGTTGGTTATGTTTCCACTTGCCTTTTAAAGAAAGGTGTATTTAATGTTCAAGCATTCTTATTGGTTGGTTAAACTCTGATGACAATAAGGCGTGTTGTGATGGGCCCCGCTTGCAGATAGGGGGAGATCGCGAACGTCAGCTCTTCCCAGTATGAAAATGTGATGCAGGAGGTAGGTCACGTTCTGAATACTGTTTTCTATTTTACAATGTGCACAAGTTTGCTGTACATTACTGATTTATACATATGTGGGTATACGGTACCTGTTAGGGATTGAGGGGCTTTCTGGGATGTGCTTTGGCATATGATTGCTGTAAATAAGTGTGTTAGCTAGCATACACGAACGTAATGGTCACATAAGCCCACTGCTAACACAGTTGTCTTCATGCTACAGATTTTGCCATCGACAGCCATCAATATCGTTAAGCCCTGCACAACTAACATGCTGTTTCCCATTTAACAGCAGGTATTTACACATATTATATTTTGTATTGTATTTTGTTCGCCCAGTCTGAAAATGTGATGCAAGGGATTTTGCCAGCGACAGCCATCAATACCGTTAAGCCCTGCACAACTAACGTGCTGTTTCCTATTTAATAACAGCAACAGAAATAAATTATGCTCAACTGGGACCACTGGCTGATGTGATTTACTTGGACAAAACACAACGCAGGGAGAGTACGATTTACATCTGTTACACTTCTCTATTGATTTCTTCTGGCTGGAGTTGAATAAGCCAAAGTTGAGTTGACCAACGCATTGTATACCAGCATCCTTTAAAAAAGTAGACTCTCTAAAAATACCTGAATATCTGTCTAAAAATACCTGAAAGCAGTATAAGGGAGAAGAGGAAGAAGTTAACAGTTCAGGAAGGCTTTCTTTTAGTGAGTGAAAGGCTGTGGGCTTGATGTGGCAGTGCCTAAAGGTAGAATTATCTGTGCGCTACTGTATCATCATTCGTTTCCTAGCACATAAGTATTGTGCCCTGTGGGAGTAGTGTGTCATACAGGTAGAGCAGCAGTTGCTATTTATGAATTAAGACAATATTGACTGCTTTGTTCTTGTGCCAAAAAAGTTATGACTCAGAGAAGGGAATTACACATAACCTTGACCGCAATGTCCATCAATCCCCCTTCTATCCAAGGACTCTGGCCCAGTGTTTAACAATGTCAAATTAACAGGATTTATCTGTTACTGCTCTTTCATTCCTTAATTGCCTGCTCAACAAATCAAAAAGTAGTCCCGGAACAGAAAGCAGACGTTTTACGTGCCCCCAACCGATTGTGTTTTTTGTTCGTTTATCTGCGTTGTTTGTAACTTATTTTAAAACTATTTTTGTGCATAATGTTACCGTCTCTTATGACCAAAAATAACTTCTAGACATCAGGACTGCGATTACTTACCACGGACTAGCAGAATCCTTTTTCTTCTTTCACGATGTCACGTTCTGACCTTAGTTTCTTTTTGTCTTTGTGTTCGGTTGGTCAGGGCGTGAGTTGGGGTGGGTAGTCTATGTTCTGTTTTCTATGTTGTTGTATTTCTATGTCTGGCCTGATATGGTTCTCAATCAGAGGCAGTTGTCGATCATTGTCTCTGATTGAGAATCATATTTAGGTAGCCTGTTTTCCCCATTTCGGTTGTGGGTGTTTGTTTCCTGTTTTTGTGTTTGTGTCACCATTCAGGATTGTTTCGGTTTTTGTTATCATTCTCTTTGTGATTTTTGTATTTTGTCGTGTTCGGTTATTATTAAAATATGACGAACACTTACCACGCTGCATTTTGGTCCTCTTCTCCTGCACCAGACGAGAACCGTTACACACGACTCCAACGAGCCCGAGGTGGAGGATATACGGCTCCCTCGGGAATAGGCCCTTACCCCAGTGATCTGCGTGATGAGGCGGAGAAAGAGAGGCCAGAGGGCAGGCTGTCTTCTGAGGAGTAGGAGGCGGGCGAATAAACCCCCACTCCACTCAATTCTGCTCGCAGACATGCAATCTTTGGACAATAAAATGGACAATGCCAAGATTAAACTACCAACGGGACATTAAAAACTGTAACATCTTATGGTTCACGGAGTCATGGCTGAACGACGACAATATCACCATACAGGTTATATGATGGTGGTTACAGGTTATATGATGTACCGGCAGGATAGAACAGTGGCGTATGGTAATAGAAGGGGCGGCGGTCTATGTATTTTTGTAAACAACAGCTGGTGCACGATATCTAAGGAAGTCTCGAGCCATTGCTCGCCTGAGGTAGAGTTTCTCATGATAAGCTGCAGACCACATTACCTACCAAGAGAGTTTTCGTCTATATTCTTTGTAGCTGTTTACATACCACCACAGTCAGAGGCTGGCACCAAGATAGCATTGAATGAACTGCATTCCGCCATAAGCAAACAAGAAAACGCTCACCCAGAGGCGGCGCTCCTAGTAGCCAGGGAATTTAATGCAGGAAAACTTAAATCAGTTTTACCTCATTTCTATCAACATGTTAAATGTACAACCAGAGGGAAAAGAACTCTGGACCACCTATACTCCACACACAGAGATGCTTACAAAGCTCTCCCTCGCCCTCCATTTGGCAAATCTGACCATAATTCTATCCTCCTGATTCCTGCTTACAAGCTAAAATTAACGCAGGAAGCACCAGTGACTAGATCAATAAAAAAGTGGTCAGATGACGCAGATGCTAAGCTACAGGACTGTTTTGCTAGCACAGACTGGAATATGTTCCGGGATTCCTCCAATGGCATTGAGGAGTACACCACATCTGTCATGGGCTTCATCAATAAGTGCATCGATGATGTCGTCCCCACAGTGACCGTACGTACATACCCCAACCAGAAACCATGGATTACAGGCAGCATCCGCACTGAGCTAAAGGCTAGAGCTGCCTCTTTCAAGGAGCGGGACTCTAACCCGGAAGCTTATAAGAAATCCCGCTATGCCCTCCGACGAACCATCAAACAGGCAAAACGTCAATATAGGACTAAGATCGAGTCGTACTACATCGGCTCTGACGCTCGTCGGATGTGGCAGGGCCTGCAAACCATTACAGACTACAAAGGGAAGCACAGCCAAGAGCTGCCCTGTGACACGAGCCTACCGGACGAGCTAAACTACTTCTATGCTCGCTACGAGGCAAATAACACTGAAACATACATGAGAGCACCAGCTGTACCGTAAGACTGTGTGATCACGCTCTCCGCAGCCGATGTGAGTAAGACCTTTAGACAGGTCAACATTTACAAGGCTGCAGGGCCAGACGTATTACCAGGATGTGTACTTCAAGCATGCGCTGACCAACTAGCAAGTGTCTTCGCTTACATTTTCAACCTCTCCCTGTCCGAGTTTGTAATACCTACATGTTTTAAGCAGACCACCATAGTGCCTGTGCCCAAGAACACTAAGGTATACTGCCTAAATGACTACAGACCCATAGCACTCACATCCGTAGCCATGAAGTGTTTGAAAGGCTGGTAATGGCTCACATCAACACCATTATCCCAGAAACCCTATACCCACTCCAATTTGCATACCGCCCAAACAGATCCACAGATGATGCAGTCTCCATTGCACTCCACACTGCCCTTTCCCATTTGGATAAAAGGAACACCTACTGTATGTGAGAATGCTATTCATTGACTACAGCTCAGCGTTCAACGCCATAGTGCCCTCAAAGCTCATCACTAAGCTAAGGATTTGAGAGCCCATGGTATACAGAGTTTTGGGCGGAATATCCAACAGATGACAAGTCTTTTTTTTCCCCTGCCCCTGTTCCGGCCCATTTGATAATGGGTCATTCTAAATAGTAAATACAAGATTAAATTGAGAATAGTCTGATGGGTGAAAATATGATCAACTGTGCAGCCTGAGGCAAGGAACAGAGCTCAAGCTTTTTTTGCTACTCTTTCAAATCATCAATAGCCTATAGTCACACCATGCAACTAATGTTGCCAAATAACTCTAAATCTAGCCTATAGGACCTTTTGCAAATTATCACTTTTACGCTCAACATAGCCACTTCATATGCACACTTGATGTGTTAACCCTCGCAAGGCTACCGGCCCAGACGGCATCCCTAGCCGCGTCCTCAGAGCATACGCAGACCAGCTGGCTGGTGTGTTAATGGACATATTCAATCTCCTATCCCAGTCTGCTGTTCCCACATGCTTCAAGATGGCCACCATTGTTCCTGTACCCAAGAATACAAAGGTAACTGAACTAAATGTCTATCGCCCGTAGCACTCACTTCTGTTATCATGAAGTTCTTTGAGAGACTAGTCAAGGATCATATCACCTACACCTCCACCTTACCTGTCACCCTAGACCCACTTAAATTTGCTTACCGCCCCTATATGTCCACAGACGATGCAATCGCCATCACACTGCACACTGCCCAATCCTATCTGGACAAGAGGAATACCTATGTAAGAATGCTGTTCATTGACTATAGCTCAGCATTCAACACCATAGTACCCTCCAAGTTCATCATTAAGCTTGAGGCCCTGGGTCTCAACCCCGCCCTGTGCAATTGGGTCCTGGACTTCCTGACAGGCCGCCCCCAGGTGGTGAAGGTAGGAAACAACATCTCCACTCAACACTGGGGCCCCACAAGGGTGCGTGCTCAGCCCCCTCCTGTACTCCCTGTTCACCCATGACTGTGGCCATGCATGCCTCTAACTCAATCATCAAGTTTGCAGACGACACAACAGTGGTAGGCTTGGATTAGCTAACACAACGTGCCATTGGAACACAGAAGTGATGGTTGCTGATAATGGGCCTCTGTACGCCTATGTAGATATTCCATTAAAAATCACCCGTTTCCAGCTACAAGAGTCATTTACAACCTTAACAATGTCTACACTGTATTTCAGATGAATTTAATGTTATTTAATGGACAAAAAATGGTATTTTCTTTCAAAATCAAGGACATTTCTAAGGGACCCTAAACTTTTGAACGGTAGTGTACATATATATTTCATAATATTTAGGCAGGTTAGCTAGCTAACTCCTTGATCCTGCTTTGTAGTGTACCCCTCAGAGTCAAGTCCTAAATATCTGGGAAATGTGATACGTATTTGTGCCGCTTATTGCCTTAGTGACAAATATTTGACCCAAATGGTGTTGTGATGGATTCCTCCATGATCCAATAGTTGGAAGATAATGGCATTCTTTATGAAAAAGTTGATTTGATTGATCTGTGGCTTCAAAGTTGACCATTTGCAATGTGGCTGTCACTTACATTTACATGAGACGGGCCAGATGTAGTCCCCGAGCCACGAGTTTCAGATAACTGAGTAGAGGTATCTCAAAAGAAATAGATTTGCTACTCAAAATGTTATAGATATGCTATCCCAAGGCTGATGTTAATCTGTGCCATTGGCTCAGAGTCAGGAAAAATGGACTCAGTGAAACCTACACAGAACTAGTATAAGAACCTTTCTATTTTCTTCTTCTCAAGCTTTCCATGCTCTCAGTGAAACCTTTCCAGAAGACCACTGGAGAGTGTTTGGCCCCATCCATTAATCAACATAAGATGGCATGGAATCCCATTTCATGAAGCTCCCATCGAACAGTTCTTGTGCTGACGTTGCTTCCAGAGGCAGTTTGGAACTCTGTAGTGAGTGTTGCAACCGAGGACAGACGCTTCAGCACTCTGCGGTCCAGTTCTGTGAGCTTGTGTGGCCTACCACTTCCCGGCTGAGCCGTTGTTGCTCCTAGACATTTCCACTTCACAATAACAGAACATACAATTGACCCAGGCAGCTCTAGTAAGGCTATTCTACTGCCAATGTTTTGTCTATGGAGATTGCATGGCTGTATGCTCAATTTTATACACCTGTCAGAACCGGGTGTGGCTGAAATAGCCGAATCCACTAATTTGAAGGGGTGTCCCACATGCTTTTGTATATATAGTGTATGTTACTGTTCTAAAAAACAAATGTAATTCTGACCGACCAGTGTGTTGTAGATCGAAACCACCAATACAAAAATAAATCCACTATTTAGTTTTATTCCATTGGCCCTACTTACAGAGTCATAAACAGGATTATCCAGAAGCGAACCGTGTCCCCCAAACATTCAGACCTGTATTTTTCCACGGAGCACAACCGACCCAGTGAATTTCCATTGTTTGGAGTGTACCCAAGTGGAATGTTGGGGCCTTGACATTATTTTGTTAAATGCATGTTACAGAAAAGAGAAGGGAACAAGAAATGATTACCTAAATCAGTAGGCCGTTGATGTGCGGTTCCTTAATATAGTGTATGCTGAGGTTTAATTAGCACTTTACCATGATACATCCCAAGGAATGTTTCTGGGGGATCTGATTCAACACAAGAGCCTGGCCAATGCGGTCAGTTATGTAGAATCACATTATCCACTATGTCATTGTTGTTTAAAAAATAATAACAGCTTCATCTAAGCACTCAATAAGTCACTGAATGCCACATTAACAGAAGCAGCAGGTGAATGAGGAAGAGAGAGGGGATTGTTTACCTTTATTTAACTAGGCAAGTCAGTTAAGAACAAATTCTTATTTACAATGACAGCCTCGGAACAGTGGGTTAACTGCCTTGTTCAGGAGCAGAACAACAGATTTTTACCTTGTCAGCTCGGGGATTTGATCTAGCAACCTTTTGGTTACTAGCCCAACACTAACCACTAGGCTACCTGCCGCCCCAGGGATGAATGGACCAAGAGGAAAGGAACACGGATTACATCGGCAGTATTGATTAAGAAAACAATTTTTTTGAATCGAGACACTGCACAGTCATGTTTGAACACACACCATTGAATCATGGTTTGGCTATTCCAAAGAACACATTTTTACCATGGCACCATAGTGTGTCTACGTTTTGGCATGTGTCCAATTAATTACTCACTGCCTTGTCTCTGTATAGATTCTAGAGGACTTGACTTACTGTCAGGTCGTTCAAAATGCTATCAAAACACACTTGACATTTGTATCATTACCTAATTCCGCCTTAAGCTCCTGTGTCAACAATGCACACGCCACACCTTCCCTGACAATTAATAATGATGATACTCTTGTAGAGCAGACACTACCACCCAACAATTTTCTCAGTTTTCATCAAGTCAATGCTGGTTATACACAATGGAAGATATCCATTGCATATTAAATCATTTTCTAACTATAAACTTTATACCGTATCTTGACATACTGCACAGCAAATTCTACAGTGTACTTTTTTGTGTGTTAAATCAACACTGAAAGTGTTGAGTCTGTGGACCCATATAGACTATAGAAAAATGTTAAATTAACACAATGCATAGTGTAAAGCCTTATTCAAATATTTCCCCGTGCCTTGCATTTCAAGTAAATTTAAGAGTTACCAGCAATGATGTACACCATACAGTTGAATTCGGAAGTTTACATACACCTTAGCCAAATACGTTTAAACTCAGTTTTTCACAATTCCTGACATTTAATCCTAGTAAAAATTCCCTGTGTTAGGTCAGTTAGGATCACCACTATATTTTAATAATGTGAAATGTCAGAAAAATAGTAGAGAGAATTATTTCTTTCAGCTTTTTTTCTTTCATCACATTCCCAGTGGGTCAGAAGTTTACATACACTCAATTAGTATTTGGTAGCATTGCCTTTAAATTGTTTAACTTGGGTCAAACATTTCGGGTAGCTTTCCACAAGCTTCCCACAATAAGTTTGGTGAATTTTGGCCCATTCCTCCTGACAGAGCTGGTGTAACTGAGTCGGGTTTGTAGGCCTCCTTGCTCGCACACGCTTTTTAAGCCCACAAATGTTCTATAGGATTGAGGTCAGGGCTTTGTGATGGCCACTCCAATACCTTGACTTTGTTGTCCTTAAGCCATTTTGCCACAACTTTGGAAGAATGCTTGGGGTCATTGTCCATTTGGAAGACCCATTTGCGACCAAGTTTCAACTTCCTGACTGATGTCTTGAGATGTTGCTTCAACATATCCACGTAATTTTCCATCCTCATGATGCCATCTATTCACATCTGGTGAAGTGCACCAGTGTCTCCTGCAGCAAAGCACCCCCACAACATGATGCTGCCACCCCCGTGCTTCATGGTTGGGATGGTGTTTTTCGGTTTGCAAGCCTCCCCCTTTTTCCTCCAAACATAACAATGGTCATTATGGCCGAACAGTTCTATTTTTGTTTCATCAGACCAGAGGACATTTCTACAAAAAGTACGATCTTTGTCCCCATGTGCAGTTGCAAACCACAGTCTGTCTTTTTTGTGGTGGTTTTGGAGCAGTGGCTTCTTCCTTGCTGAGCGGCCTTTCAGGTTATGTCGATATAGGACTCATTTTACTGTGGATATAGATACTTTTGTACCTGTTTCCTCCAGCATCTTCACAAGGTCCTTTGCTGTGGTTCTGGGATTGATTTGCACTTTTCGCACCAAAGTACGTTCATCTCTAGGAGACAGAACGTATCTCCTTCCTGAGCGTATGACGGCTGCGTGGTCCCATGGTGTTTATACTTGCGTACTATTGTTTGTACAGATGAACGTGGTACCTTCAGGCGTTTGGAAATTGCTCCCAAGGATGAACCAGACTTGTGGAGGTCTACAATTTTTTTCTAAGGTCTTGGCTGATTTCTTTTGATTTTCCAATGATGTCAAGCAAAGAGGCACTGAGTTTGAAGGTAGGCCTTGAAATACATCCACAGGTACACCTCCAAGTGACTCAAATTATGTCAATTAGCCTATCAGCAGCTTCTAAACCATGACATCCTTTTCTGGAATGTTTTTAAAGGCACAGTCAACTTAGTGTATGTAAACTTCTGACCCACTGGAATTATGATACAAAGAATTATATGTGAAATAATCTGTCTGTAAACAATTGTTGGAAAAATTACTTGTGTCATGCACAAAGTAGATGTCCTAACCAACTTGCAAAAACTATAGTTTGTTAACAAGAAATTTGTGGAGTGGTTGAAAACGAGTTTTAGTGACTCCAACCTAAGTGTGTAAACTTACGACTTCAACTGTATATACAAAAGTACAGTACCAGTCAAAAGTTTGGACACACCTACTCATTCCAGGGTTTTTCTTTATTTTGACAATTTTTTACATGGTAGAATAATAGTGAAAACATCAAAACCATGAAATAACGCATATGGAGTCATGTAGTAACCAAAAAAGTGTTAAACATATCAAAACATATTTTATATTTGAGATTCTTCAAAGTAGACACCCTTTACCTTGAAGACAGCTTTGCACACTCTTGGCATTTTCTCAACCAGCTTCATGAGATAGTCACCTGGAATGCATTTCAATTAACAGGTGTGCCTTGTTAATTTGTGGAATTTCTTTCCTTCTTAATGCATTTGAGCCAATCAGTTGTGTTGTGACAACGTAGGGGTGGTATACAGAAGATAGCCCTATGGCAAGAACAGCTCAAATAAGCAAAGAGAAATGACAGTCCATCATTACTTTAAGACATGAAGTTCAGTCAATCCTGAACATTTCTAGAACTTTGAAAGTTTCTTCAAGTGCAGTCGCAAAAAACATCAAGCGCTATGATAAAACTGGCTCTCATGAGGACCGCCACAGGAAAGGAAGACCCAGAGTTACCCCTGCTGCAAAGGATAAGTTCATTAGAGTTACCATTAGATTTGCAGCCCAAATAAATGCTACCACAGCATTCTGCAGTGATACGCCATCCCATCTGGTTTGCATTTAGTGGGAGTATCAGTTTTGTTTTCAACAGGACAATTACCCAACACACCTACAGGCTGTTTTAAGGGCTATTTGGACAAGAAGGAGAGTGATGGAGTGCTGCATCAGAGTGGTGAGCATATGTGGGAACTCCTTCAAGACTGTTGGAAAAGCATTCCAGGTGAACCTTGTTGAGAGAATGCCAAGAGTGTGCAAAGCTGGCATCAAGGCAAATGGTGGCTACTTTGAAGAATCTCAAAAAAGTGTTTAACACTTTTTTGGTTACTACATGATTCCATATGTGTTATTTCATAGTTTTGATGTCTTCACTATTATTCTGTAGAAATTTAGAAAATAGTAGTAAAAAATAATGTTTTTGAAATAGTAGGTTTGTCCAAACTTTTGACTGATATTGTATGTGGACACACCTTCAAATTAGTAGATTCGGCTATTTCAATCGCACTGTTGCTGACAGGTACACAAAATCGAGCACACAGCCATGCAATCTCCATAGACAAACATTGGCAGTAGAATGGGCTAACTGAAGAGCTCAGTGACTTTCAACGTGGCACCGTCATAGGATGCCACCTATCCAACAAATCAGTTCGTCAAATGTCAACCCTGCTAGAGCTGCCCCGGTCAACTGAAAGTGTTGTTATTGTGAAGTGGAAACATCTAGGAGCAACGACGGCTCAGCCACAAAATGGTAGGCCACACAAGCTCACAGAACTGGACCGCTGAGTGCTGAAGCACGTAGTGGGTAAAAATTGTCTGTTCTCGATTGCAACACTCATTACCGAGTTCCAAATTGCCTCTGGAAGCAACGTCAGCCCTGTTCATCTGGAGCTTCATGAAATGGGTTTCCATGGCAGAGTAACCACACACAAGCCTAAGGTCACCATGTGCAATGCCAAGCGTCGTCTGGAGTGGTGTAAAGCTCGCCCCCATTGGACTCTGGAGCAGTGGAAACACGTTCACTGGAGTGATTGAATGACGCTTCCCCATCTGGCAGTCCGACGGACGGTTCTGTGTTTGGAAGATGCCAGGAGAACGCTACCTGCCCGAATGCATAGTGCCAAGTGTAAAGTTTGATGGAGGAGGAATAATGATCTTGGGCTGTTTTTCATAGTTTGGGCTAGGCCTCTTCTAGTGAAGGGAAATCTTAACGCTACAGCATACAATGACATTCTAGACGATTCTGTGCTTCCAAATGTGTCGCAACAGTTTGGGGAAGCCCCTTTCCTGTTTCAGCATGACAACACCCATGTGATATACAAAGCGAGGTCCATACAGCTTGGGAATGAATGGAAACGCCGACCGTAAGCCAGGCCTAATCGCCCAACATCAGTGCCCGACCTCACTAATGCTCTTGAGGCTGAAGTAAGTCCCCGAAGCAATGTTCCAACCTCTAGTGGAAAGCCTTCCCAGGAGAGTGGAGGCTGTTATAGCAGCAAAAGGGGGACCAACTCCATATTAATGTCCATCATTTTGGCATGAGATGTTCGACAAGCAGGTATCCACATACTTTTGGTCATGTAGTGTATACATGTGTGCTGATGCTATGTATTGGCCATTGAGAGGCTTTGAAGCCACAGGTCAGCCATATTGGCACTCCCCAGAAGGGGAGTTTCAAGGGAGTCCTCCATAGATGTTTGAGTCCCCCATTAAATCTTTCAAGGCCAAAATTACATGTATTTTAATATTTTGTAGCTGTAGTGGGGACCATGACATTTGTACATTCTAAAAATTATACTTTAAGGAAAATGTTTTTATATATTTGTTTATTATTAATTTGTATGTTTAAATAACATAATACAATTTCAAAGTATGCATTAAGGTGTCTGAAATAGAATAAACGTGGCAAAAACAAATGTAGACATAAAACATTTCTATAGTTTCTAAAATATTTTTACAACGTTTGGGGATTGCGGAAGCGCGGTGGCTTCAAAACTGCGCCCCCTGTCAGTCATCTAGTGTATATATAAATAATTGGTTACTACCCATGACTGTATTAGTTAGTGACATAGATATGGTTGTTGCATTCATCCATTTTCGGTGCAAAGAGAATATGTTATCATAAATTATTTAAATGTTTTATCACAATGCTATATGTATTTCTTAGTTTTACCAAAATGCAGGGGCCTGAAACTTTTTCACTTTTAACCAAAAACATGATCATATTTCCCAGCATGCTGTATTGCTGGTAGATTTTTGATTGTTTATTTTAATATCTATGTTTGTGCAATTGATTGATTAATCTTATAATACACAAAGAGAAATAACAAATTTTTCGGTAACGCTTTACTTGACATAACAATGTTATAAAATGTCATGACAGCTGACATAACTTGTCATAACCTGTCATAATATGGTCATAACACTGTCATATTTACACCTGTTGTGACATATACAGTGCCTTCGGAAAATATTCAGACCTCTTGACATTTTTCACATTTTGTTATGTCACAGCCTTATGCTAAAATGGAGCAGGAGTGGCTTCGGGACAAGTCTCTGAATGTCCTTGAGCGGCCCAGCCAGAGCCCAACTTGAACCCGATTGAACATCTCTGGAGAGACCTGAAAATAGTTGTGCAGCAACACTCCCCATCCAACCTGACAGAGGTTGAGATGATCTGCAGAGAAGAGTGGGAGTAACTCTCCAAATACAGGTGTGCCATGCTTGTAGCGTCATACCCAGGAAGACTCGATTCTGTAATCGCTGCCAAAGGTGCTTCAAGAAAGTACTGACTAACGGGTTCTGAATAGTTATGTAAATGTGATATTTCATTTTTTAATTAAAAATAAATAAATTAGCAAACATTTCTAAAAACCTGTGCCTTCGGAAAGTATTCAGACCCCTTGACTTTTTCCACATAGTGTTACGTTACAGCCTTATTTTAAAATGTATTAAATAAACAAAATTCCTAATCGATCTACACACAATACCCCAAAGTGAAAGCAGGTTTGTAGAAAGTTTTGCTAATTTATATAACATAAAAAACAGAAATACCTTATTTACATAAGTATTCAGACCCTTTGCTATGAGACTCGAGCTTGAGCTCAGGTGCATCCTGTTTCCATTGATCACCCTTGAGATGTTTCTACAACTTGATTTGAGTCCAACTGTGGTAAATTACATTGATTGAACATCATTTGGAAAAGCACACACCGGTCTACATAAGGTCCCACAGTTGACAGTGCATGTCAGAGCAAAAACCAAGCCATGAGGTCAAAAGAATTGCCGTAGAGCTCCGAAACAGGATTGTGTCGAGGCACACATCTGGGGAAGGGTACCAAAAAACGTCTGAAGCATTGAAGGTCATCAAGAACACAGTGTCCCCCATCATTCTTAAATGGAAGAAGTTTGGAACCACCAAGACTCTTCCTAGAGCTGTCCGCCTGGCCAAACTGAGCGATCGGGGGAGAAAGGCCTTTGGTCAAGGAGGTGACCAAGAACCTGATGGTCACTCTGACAGAGCTCTAGAGTTCCTCTGTGGAGATGGGAGAAACTTCCAGAAGGACAACCATCTCTGCAGCGCTCCACCAAGCAGGCCTTTATGGTAGAGTGGGCAGACGGAAGCCATACCTCAGTAAAAGGCACATGATAGCCCGTTTGGAGTTTGTCAAAAGGCACCTAAAGGACTCAGACCATGAGAAACAAGATTATCTGGTCTGATGAAACCAATATTGAACTCTTTGGCCTGAATGCCAAGCGTCACGTCTGGAGGAAAACTGCCCCATTTCTATGGTGAAGCATGGGAAAGTTACAGGAAGTTTGCAATCCTGCTTGCAGGCCTGATGTTGCCTGAGGTATGAATTGGGGTACAATTAAGCACTTATAACTATAGGTACGAAGGATGACCTTAAGAAGGAATT
The DNA here is from genome assembly GCF_045679555.1 of Salvelinus alpinus. NCBI lineage: Eukaryota > Metazoa > Chordata > Actinopteri > Salmoniformes > Salmonidae > Salvelinus > Salvelinus alpinus. The sequence goes on along the minus strand of NC_092094.1, from coordinate 49,894,970 downwards.
CCTATCTACAATGACAGCCTACACCGGCCAAACCCGGACGACGCTGGGCCAATTGTTCGCCGCCCGATGGGACTCCCAATTACGGCCGGTTGTGATACAGCTTGGAATCGAACCAGGGTGTCTGTAGTGTTGTGAGTTGTGGAATTTGTTAGGTTAGATTACTTGTTGTTATTACTGCATTGTCGGAACTAGAAGCACAAGCATTTCGCTACACTCGCATTAACATCTGCTAACCATGTGTATGTGACTAATAAAATTTGATTTGATTTGATTTAGTGACGCCTCAAGCACTGAGATGCAGTATCTTAGACCCCTGCGCCACTCTGGGAGCCCACTACAGGTTACCACTACAGTGACAAGTGTTTACACCCCTTTAGGAACAAATCTAAACCTTTTTCTCCCTGTGAGTCTAATATAATGGTCTAAAACTCATGGTTTACAGCCCACATTAGGCCTGCAAGTCACATCATGCTGGCTTGCAAGGTGATGTGTAATTCCTGTTCAAATCCAACCAGTGTGGGGATATCACCCACAACCTGTATTCAGAATTACTGCCAAGGTTGGTAAGTCTAAGCTACGAGACTACCTAAAGCATCTAAACTGGAACAACCATTTTAGGTTAACGGGTGCAATAAGTCCATGTAACATTCAGATTCAGAAAACTTTAATGTCCTCAGAGAGACAATTCATCTTGCAGCAGTCATAAAACATATCACGTCTAAAAATATAAAATAAATAGCAAAGGATATTTACAAGCAAATAGGCGGGGTAAGTGCAGTTTCATAGTGCAAGTGCTAAGTGCAATTAGTCCAACATTTTTGTTAAGTTACTGAATTCCATTCGGAATAAAAGAGTACTTGGCCCTATTTTCTTAACCAGAGGGAAGGAGCTGGAATTCAGGGTGGAGTGGATGGGAAGAGTCAACCGCTATTTTATTTGCCTTATGGAGTGCTCTGCCCAAGTAGAGAGATGACAGATATTTTCCGCAAGTCCTGACTATCTTGCCCAACCAGTTTTTCTGTGCAACCTTGATATTCCCAAACCAGCAGGTCAAGCAGTAGGACAGAATGCTCTCCATGAATGATTTGTAAAAGAGAACCATGATGGTCAGATCAGTTTCTGTAGGAAGTACAGTCTCTGTTGGCCTTTCTTAAAAATAGCGTCAGTACACTGATCCCAGGACAGCTTGTTGTCAATGACTAGCCCAAGGTATTTGTACTCCTCCGCTATTTCAATGGGCTCACCTTTTATCAGTGATGGTGTGTGCATGGTAGTGTTCCTCTGAATGATAATCACCAGGTCCTTCGTTTTTGATGTATTTAATTTTAGATGGGATAACTCACACCAGACAGTAAAATCATTCAGAGCCGGTCCATGCTCTGTCTCACCCCCTTCGAGGAGACTGACCAAAGCAGTATCGTCAGCATACAGTATTTGATCAGGTGGTGCTCTGGGAACCGGCTCCGGCAGCTGTCTGTATACAGTATGCATAGTACTGGTGAAAGAACACTGCCCTGGGGGGTTCCAACTGAAGTAGTGCGCACCTCAAGAGAGTGTGTTGCCAACTCGTACCCGCTGAGACCTATCAGTTAGGAAGTTGGTGATCCATGTGATAAGCATGGCATCAAGTCTGAAGTCTCCTCTCAGTCTGTCCGCGAGGACCAATGGATTGATTGTGTTAAATGCCGAGGACAAATCTGTGAATATGATACACACATGGGTTTTACTGCCCTCCAAATGCATGTACACCAGATGTAAGAGCGAGAGGATGGCATCATCTGCCCCTCTCTCTGAACGGTATGCAAATTGGAGGGGGTCAAGAAGGTGTCTGGTGGTGTTGATTATGTATGTCTTGATGATCTTTTCAAGAGATTTAATCAAGAGAGAGGTAAGAGCTTCAGGTCTGTAATCATTTGATGCAGATGGATGAGAGGTTTTTGGGACAGGTACAACAACATATTTTTTCCATAGAGATGGAATTTCCAATGTATCCAGGGATCGCTGAAAGACAGAGCAGAAGACACTGCTCAGCTGAGTGGAACAGTGTTTCAAGACACAACCACTTATGTTATCAAGCCCCGGGCTCTTTTGTGCTCCAGTGCTTTAGAACACTCGTTGTACGACTTCCTCAATGATGACAAGCGCGCTCTCGGTTGGCATGACATCCTCCTCCAGACAGGCCAGGGGAGCGGGGGAACCCCTGTTTCAAAACGGTCAAAGGCACACCCTCTCGTCCAGGTAGGGATCGATACATTGCCTCCCTTTGAAGGGGGTGTTTGCCATATTCTTAATGCCCAACCAGGCAGACCGAGAGTCTCGCTGTTTCTGTTGCACCTTATCCTTGTACTGGCATCTCGCCTTTTTTATCTCTTTGTTCACCTCTCTCTGTACCTCTTTTCTTTCGAGTGGATTCCCGGAGGCAAACACTTGTTTATTCTTGCTTAGCACCATTTTCAAATCTTTGGTCACCCATAGTTTGTTGTTAGGAAATATCTTACATGTTTTTAAGGGATCACTAAATCAACACAGAATTCAATGTAGCCAGATATTACGTTAGTCAACTTGTTCAGGTCAGCTGATGATTCTTCAAATTCACTCCAGTAGTACAATCTAAGCATCCCTGCAATTGACTCGCCGATTGGGCATTGGACATTAAGCGAGCAGTGTCAAGAAACAGTGCGGCTTGGCACTGGTTGTGTTTCGGAGGACACGTGGCTCTCGACCTTTCGCCTCTCCGGAATCTGTAGGGGAGTTGCAGCGATGAGACAAGACTGTAACTACCTATTGTACTACCAATCAATGTACATGCACAAACATACGCTTCTCAAAATCAACCTGCAATAGAGCATGTTGGGAAATATAATAATGATTGGTGTGGTTTTGGTTCTAAGTGATGTGTATGAGTTTGAGGCCCCTGCATAGGTTTAAGACTAGGCCATCAAAATAAGGCCTTATGAAACAGGTAGGGTATTGTGTTAAAAGTCCCAAACAGTCAAATCAACTTTGTCATGAAATTGGATGATATTTGGAAGAAACCAGGACTACCAAAGTGTGAAAAATGGCTGTTGCTTCTACATTGATGGAGATTGAGCATAAAGTTACTGCTCCCCCCCATGTCAAAGACTTGGATTCAGGAGGCGGGATTATTACGTTTTTTTTGTGACATCACAAAAGCTACATTTGAATACACCAATGGTAATGTCTTATTCTCTTGTCTAATTTAAATAAGTACCGCCTTGTAACCAACATCGCAGAAGGCGTGCTCGCAGAGGGACGTGGTTTACATAGATAGGTAGGTAGTCTACTGGTGCCAAAACGACTGCAGTGTGTATATTTAGAGGTTTTCCCTATTCATCTAAGGCAAAGATAATTATAGGTTTACACTTTTATCTGTGTCTGATGTTAGCTAGTAACTGGCTAGCTAGGTCTTCAGCCAGTATGGAACTAAAGAGCGGGAAAGGTTGCCCTAAACTCTGAAGCAGTTGTCATGTCATTACATCAAGAGACATGTCAAACAAAAAATGTATACAAACTTCTTGACATCATTGATAGTCATTATATATCAACGTGGTCTGACAGTCAATATACACAGCAGGAGCGGTCGGTGCCATTCAAGACGATTTCTATGACAGCATATTGGATGACTGTCAGCTTTCGGCTACTACATGATAATTGAATTTTACCTATACCCATCATAAGCTAGGTTGCTACAACACAGCTGTCTGACCAGGCAAAAAAAACTTTCCAAACCAAAGTTTCATACCACTAACCTCTACACACAGCCTGCATCATTGTCACCATATTAGCTAACGTCATAGTCAACATAACTACTAGAACTAACACGTTAGTAAACCTGCTACAATCATGCAGTACATTGTACAGTCAGCAAGCAGTTTAGCAGTTACACCGGCGGGCCCCGGTGGCAATAAATTCATAAAACCAAAAGCTTACCCTGACTTGGAATAGTTCCCATTGTTGGATAGCCATAGCCAGCTAGCTAACATAGCATCCCTCTCTGTTTGAGCCAGGTATTTGAGTAGTCTAAACTAGCTAGCTGCATTCGCTAGCTATGTAAGTGAAATTGAAAAAAATACAACGAAATATAGCTATCTCTCTCTCTCTCTGTCCCTATCTCTCTTTCATTTTTAAGGTACTAATTTGTTCAAAACTGTTCAACTATTGAGTCAACTACTCACAACATTTTACACACTGCAGTGCTAGCTAGCTGTAGCTTATGCTTTCAATACTAGATTAATTATCTGACCCTTTGATTGGGTGGACAACATGTCAGTTCATGCTGCAAGAGCTCTGATAGGTTGGAAGAAGTTGTCATAATTACTGTGCAAGTCTATGGAAGGAGGTGAGAACCACGAGCCTCCTAGGTTTTGTATAGAAGTCAATGTACCCAGAGGAGGACGGAAACTAGCTGTCCTGCTGAAAGTTGAATTTGTCTCCCAGTGTCTGTTGGAAAGCAGACTGGACCCGGTTTTTCTCTAGGATTTTGCCTATGCTTAGCTCGATTTTGTTTAGTTTTATCCTACAAAAAGTAATTTCCGATGACAAGCATGCCCATAACATGATGCAGCCACCACTATACTTGAAAATATTATAGAGTTGTACTCAGTGATGTGTTGGATTTGCCCCAAACATAACACTTTGTTTTCAGGCCATAAAGTACATTTCTTTGCCCCATTTTTTTGCAGTTACTTTAGTGCCTTATTGCAAACAGGATGAATGTTTTGGAATATTTTTATTCTGTACAGGCTTCCTTCTTTTCACTCTGTCATTTAGGTTATTATTGTGGAGTAACAAGAATGTTGTTGATTCATACTCAGTTATCTCCTATCACAGCCATTAAACTTTGTAACTCTTTTAAAGTCTCCATTGGCGTCATAGTGAAATCCCTGAGTGGTTTCCTTCCTCTCCGGCCACTGAGTTAGGAAGGACTCCTTTATCTTTGTAGTCACTGGGTGTTATTAATAACTTCACCATACTCGAAGGGGTATTCAATGTCTGTTATTTTCACCCATCTACCAATTGGTTCCCTTCTTCGCAAGACATTGGAAAACCTCCCTGGTCTTTGTGGAGGAATCTGTGTTTGAGATTTACTGCTCGACTGAGGGTCCTTACAGATAATGGTATGTGTGGGGTACAGAGATGAGGTAGTCATTCAAAAATCATGTTAACCACTATTATTGCACATAGAATGAGTCCTATAAGTTTCTAATGTATGTGACTTGTTTAGCACATTTTTACTATTGACCTTATTTAGGCTTGCCATAACAAAGAGGTTGAATACTTATTGACTCAAGACGTTTCAGCTTTTAAGTTTTTATTAATTTGTAAACAGTTCGAAAAATATAATTCCACTTTGACATTATGGGGTATTGTGTGTAGGCCAGTGGCAAAAATATCTCAATTTAATCCATTTTAAATTCAGGCTGTAACACAACAAAATGTGGAAAAGGGGTGTGAAGACATTCTGAAGGAACTGTACATAGTTCAAGGGTGTCAAACATACGGCCCGCGGGTGTCCAATCCGACCCGAGGGTGGTTTGAGTAAAAAAATATAGATAAAAAATAAATAATAATAAAACAATTGTGGGGGGGCAAACTAACTCAATATACTTTAAAATTACTAAATCAAAACTGTCTAGAAATTATAATGGATCTATATTCATTCAGTTTCTTGACTGTCCAGCTTACTAATGATCACCAAAGAGTCGGAGAGCATTTCAAATTCCCAAAACGATGGATAGACAACTATTCTTTGCTAATTTTGACAGCAGGGGAATATAACCAATTTTCAGTGTGGCCCTCTGGACCTCGTTGAAGCCCCCAAGAAAATGAGTTTGACACTTCTTATCTAGTTAATCTAGATTTTTTTTCTCCGGCTTTGAAACACGGATAGTTGTCTTCCAATATCAGATCATATTACCTGTTGGCAACCAGCTTCTTTGACCATATTTCTCATTTGCAGAATTTAAAATTCTCCGTAACTATCATAATCTGTCATCTCAATGCTTTTCAACAACTTTGGGCAACTTTCTAGTGAACACATTGGCTTGCTTTAAATTTACACTGCTCTGTTCAACAAAAGAGTTCTGGGATGGGTTACTGAAGAGTACTTTGTGACTGCTGATGTACAAAGGTCTTTATAAATACATTTGATTCATTGATTCATTGATTCATTAAGTGAGTTGAATTTTTCATGCTACGAATCCTGACTAATACAATACAACCCAATGAAATAAGCCACAGTGGTTATCCTGCCCAAAGTTCCTTCATCTCCATTCTGTAGAAATGCAGTGCATGCAATTTGGTTTCAAAGTGTTTTTATTTAGTGGAAACTGTGCAGACTGGCAGTGCATCTCAATTGGCACGTTCACAGCTTCTTATCGCCTGTTTAAAATACATCCATAATACTTAATGGAGCATTTAAAGTGCCGTTGTCATAACCACAGAAAATGAACTGCCTACAGAAAATGAACTGCCTATTTGCAATGTTGCAGTGAATGTCCCCATCTTTTAAACTAAATCATTATGTTTCTGGGTATACATGGGTGCAGTTTCTTGGACAGAGCTTAAATTAAATCAGGACTAGGCTTATGTAAGGGGTGTGTAACCGGTGGCAGGGAAGTCAGACGCAGGAGAGCAGAACTAGGTAATAGCCGGAGCAGTTTAATAGCAAAACCAACGGCATCAAGAATAACATGACATGGGTACAACATCCGTTGCGCACCAGTCAACATGTGCACAAGAACTTACAATAAACAATACCACACAAGACATGGGGGGAACAGAGGGTTAAATACACAACACGTAATGAGGGAATGAAAACCAGGTGTGTGGGAAAACAAGACAAAACAAATGGAAAATGAAAAATGGATCGGTGATGGCTAGAAGACCGGTGACGCCGAACACCGCCCGAACAAGGAGAGGAACCGACTTCGGTAGAAGTTGTGACAGCCTAATTCTAATAAATTCAGAATAAATAAAACGATTCTGAGACATTGACTTCAGAGTACTAATTTCTGGGCTATGTAGTTCTTGACTAACTAGATTAAGGGCTCTATTCAATCAGACAAGCTTTAGCCGACATCCGCATGGTGGTTGTTTTGGCAGTGTCGGAGGTGGGACTGCGTTACAGCTGTCAAATCCACAAGCGGCTCCAGGCATTATACCTAAAGCGGACATTGCCATTGGCTGCACGGAATCACATTAAATCCCATGCAGCTTTGTTTAGAAGGTCGAACACTGGAATGTGAATTGTCATCAACACTTCGATTAGGCTGATAAAATTGTTCTATTTGAGCGTCATTATTTCTATATAGCCTACACTTTCTCGCAGGGGCGTCATGCACCCTAAACATCTGAGGGGGCACAAAGTACATGAGGATGGCTGGGGGGTGGTCCAGAGGGGTACTAGGCCTCCCGTCTTGGATAATTTTGAGTTTTTCAAACACCTGGAACAACTTGTTCCTGCAATCTAGAGCCATATTCATTATGCTTAACTCTATGCCAGAAATATGTCAATTTTTCTGCATATCTAAGCATATGTCACGTTCTGACCTTAGTTCTTTTGTTATTTCTTTGTTTAGTATGGTCAGGGCGTGAGTTGGGTGGGTTATCTATGTTGGTTTTTCTATGTTGGTTTTTGCGTTTGGCCTGGTATGATTCTCAATCAGAGGCAGGTGTCGTTAGTTGTCAATGATTGAGAATCATACTTAGGTAGCCTTTTTCCACCTGTGTTTCGTGGGTGTTTATTTTCTGTCTTTGTGTAATTCACCAGACAGGACTGTTTCGTTTCGTGTCATTCTCGTTTTTCGTTAGTTTTGTTGTTTTGTTCGAGTATTCGTTTTTCATTAAAAGGCATTATGAATACTCACCGCACTGCATCTTGGTCCTCCTCTCTTTCTCCCAACAACGAGCATTACAGAAACACCCACCAACAAAGGACCAAGCAGCGTGGTAACGGGCAGCAGCAGCGATCGCAGGACTCCTGGACTTGGGAGGAGATTCTGGACGGAGAAGGACCCTGGGCACAGGCTGGAGAATATCGCCGCCCCAGGGCTGAGCTGGAGGCAGCGAAAGTGGAGAGGCGGCGGTATGAGGAGGCAGCACGGCAGCGCGGCTGTTAGCCCGAGAGGCAGCCCCAAATATTTATTGGGGGGGGCACACGGGGAGTGTGTCGAAGTCAGGTAGGAGACCTGCGTCAACTCCCCGTGCTTACCGTGGAGAGAGAGGGACCGGGCAGGCACCGTGTTATGCCGTGTGGCGCACGGTGTCCCCAGTGCGCAGGCAGAGCCCGGTGCGGTACATAGCAGCGCCTCGTATCGGCCGGGCTAGAGTGGGCATCGAGCCAGGTGCCATGAAGCCGGCTCAGCGCATCTGGTCTCCAGTGCGTCTCCTCGGGCCGAGGTACATGGCACCAGCCCTACGCATGGTGTCCCCGGTTCGCCAGCACAGCCCAGTGCGGGCTATTCCACCTCGCCGCACTGGCCTGGCTACGGGGAGCATTCAGCCAGGTAGGGTTGGGCAGGCTCGGTGCTCGAGACCTCCAGTGAGCCTCCACGGTCCGGTCTATCCGGTGCCTCTACGTACCAGACCTCCGGTGGCAGCCCCACGCACCAGGCTGTCTCTCCGTTTCCTTCCTCCAGGTGCTCCCGTCTGTCCAGCGCTGCCTGAGCCGCCGTCTGTCCAGCGCCGCCTGAAAGCTTAGATGCAACAGGTCTCACAAAAATGATAATTGATTGCCTTGAAAAACATGGTCTGGACTACAGAAATAATCTTGTGGGGCAAGGCTATGACGGTGTATCCGTCATGAGCGGACAGCATTCTGGTGTATCTGCACGGATTAAGAACAGTGCAAGATTTGGATTTTATGTCCACTGTAATGCACATTGTTTAAATTTGGTTCTTGTCGATGCTGTAAAATCAGTGCCTGAGGCAGTTAACTTTTTTTGTCTCCTGCTCCAACTTTGTATCTGGCTCGTACGTTCATCTCAAGTGGCTTGCAGTTCAGAAAGAGCTGTATCCACAGCAGCAGCCCAGGGAACTACAGAGACTTACGGATGTAAGGTGGGCATGCAGATACATGGCATGCCGTGATCTGAGGGACAGTCTTCCAGCAGTTCTGAGAGTGCTACAGAATATCACACTTGAAAATAGTGGTGATAGATCAGTGGAGGCAAGGGGCCTTCTTTCTCAGATAGATTTACATTTCATAGGGCTTTTGGTTACCTTTTGTAAAGTGCTTGGTGATGCCAAATGTCTTTCTGACATGCTCCAATCAAGCTCTCTTAACCTAGCAAGGGCTGTGGCTCTAGTAGGTGCCCTTACAGACACATTTCAGGACTACAGAAGTGGGGGTTACTTTGGAGAACTATGGAAAGAGGTTGAAGAGATTGCAGAGCACTGCAAAATAAGTGTACAAACAGTGTGTAAAGACAGCCTAAAACAAGCTTAAGATTTCACGACTCATTGATGATGAGCACTGTAGGATAGAAAAATAGTGACCAAAGTGATGGGGATAGCTTCCAAAGAGCTATCTTTTATCAGGTGCTTGACAAATACACAGCTGAGCTGCAGAGGTGTTTTTCAAAGAAGAATTGCGAGATAATGCAAAGGGTCCAGTCTCTCAACAAAAAGTGTACAACATTCTTGAACGAAGAGCCTCTGTTGGCATTTGCTCAGACCTTTGAGTCAGATTTAGAGGACCTCAAACATGAGGTTCATCAAACCAAGCGGCTTCTAGATAGGAAAGTGGAAGGAACAGACCGTATACTCTCCTTGACTTTGTTGTGTTTCTAGAACCTTATAAAAAGGTCTTCCATGAGCTATTTCGACTTTGTAAGAATTCTGTTGTTACACCAGTCAGCAGTGCTTCTTGCGAGAGAAGCTTCTCAGCTTTAAAACGGATTAAAACCCACCGTAGGACAACAATGGTTGATGACAAGTTAAGTCACCTCGGAATTCTCAGTGTTGAGTCAAGGTGGGCACACTCCCTCAACATGAATGAGTTTGTGAAACATTTTGCCAGTTCTCACCAGAACCGCAGAATTATGCTGTTTTAAATCGACCTAGGATAATTTGGCACTTAGGCGCTCCCTCTGGTCATGATTAAAACCTGCACTGTGTACTAACTAGTACACTGACATTCTAAAATTATAAATCCAAAGGGTATCATGCCACACAGATTTAATTTGGTCTTGATTAGGCCAATTCCAAAACATAATATATATGAGCATAAATATAATTCTGTAAATTTGTAATATTGATGGGCATCAAAATTATTTATATTTTTCAAGTCGATTTCTGCTTGATACCTGGTATGTCAAATTGCAGTGTGTTTTTTTGTAAATACATTTTTTTTGTAAATAAACTATGCAATTTATGTAACACACAAATGCTCTCTTATCTCCTTTGTGCTTGAGCTTTATTTTCAGAAAATATTTTGGATGCTCAACACTAGATTATATATTCATGAAAACAGAGTGACCCGTGTGTGTGCGTGTGCGTGGGCGTGCGTGCGTGAGAAAGAAAGAAAGAAATTGAGCTGCAGTTCCGAGGTAGAGACACTGACTATTCATAGTATGTTAAAGAATTCTAGTGAAGTAACCATTTTGGACCACATTATCTGCCACATTGAAGAACTCCGGGTTCAGTGAATTATCACTTCGACCTCTAATCAGCAATCATAGGATTCATTCATGCTCCTTTGATGCCAGGTTAGGGTTACACACACATTTTCTGTCATGGTCTATGGACCCCCTGAAGTAGCCTTGACCACCCCCTGGCCACCACATGTAGAAAACTCTAGTTCCGCTACTGTATACAGTGCCTTCGGAAAGTATTCAGACCTCTTGACTTTTTCCACATTTTGTTACGTTACAACCTTATTCTAAAATTGATAAAATCGTTTTTTTCCCCCTCATCAATCTACACACAATACCCCATCAAAACAAAGCAAAAACAGGTTCTTAGAAATGTTTGATCATTTTTTATTTTTATTAAACTGAAATATAACATTTACATAAGTATTCAGACACTTTACTCAGTACTTTGTTGAAGCACCTTTGGCAGCGATTACAGCATCGAGTCTTCTTGGGTATGATGCTACAAGCTTGGCACAACTGTATGTGGGGAGTTTCTCCCATTCTTCTCTGCTGATCCTCTCAAGGTCTGTCAGGTTGGATGGGGAGCATTGCGGCACAGCTATTTTCAATTCTCTCCAGAGATGTTCGATTGGGTTCAAGACCGGGCACAGGCTGGGTCACTCAAGGACATTCAAAAACTTGTCTCAAAACAACTCCTGCGTTGTCTTGGCTGTGTGCTTAGGGTCGTTGTCCAGTTGGAAGGTGAACCTTCGCCCCAGTCTGAGGTCCTGAGCGCTCTGGAGCAGGTTTTCATCAAGGATCTCTTTGTACTTTGCTCCGTTCATCTTTGCCTCCATCCTGACTAGTCTCCCAGTCTATGCCGCTGAAAAACATCTCCACAGCATGATGCAGCCACCACCATGCTTCACCGTAGGGATGGTGCCAGGTTTCCTCCAGACATGATGCTTGGCATTCAGGCCAAAGAGTTCAATCTTGGTTTCATCACATCATAGAATCCTGAGAGTGTTTAGGTGCCTTTTGGCAAACTCCACGTGGGCTGTCATGTGCCTTTTACTGAGGAGTGGCTTCCGTCTGGCCACTCTACCATAAAGGCCTGATTGGTGGAGTGCTGCATAGATGGTTTTCCTTCTGGAAGGTTCTCCCATCTCCACAGATGAACTTTAGAGCACTGTCAGAATGACCATTGGGTTCTTGGTCACCTTCCTAACCAAGGCCCTTCTCCCCCCATTGTTCAGTTTGGCCAGGTGGCCAGCTCTAGGAAGAGTCTTGGTGGTTCCAAACATCTTCTATTTAAGAATGATAGAGGACACTGTGTTCTTGAGGACCTTCAATGCTTCAGATTTTTTTTGGTACCCTTCCCCAGATCTGTGCCTCGACACAATCCTGTCTCGGAGCTCTACGGACAATTCCTTTGACCTCATGCCTTGTGTTTTGCACTGACATGCCCTGTCAACTGTGGGACCTTATATAGACAGGTGTGTGCCTTTCCAAATCATGTCCAATCAACTGAATTTACCACAGGATAAAACTAGGCCATCAAAGTAAGGCCTTTTGATGTTTGTATTTTCATGGTGTTTAATTTTAATTATAGCATTCTCCTAAGTGCTCCCTTGGTAAAAGCCATAGGCCTTTAAAAGGAAAGAATTCAATAACCATGTCTCATCTGTCGTTCTGCCCCTGAGCAAGGCAGTTAACCCACTGTTCCCTGGGCGCCGAAGACGTGGATGTTGATTAAGGTAGCCCCCCGCAGCTCTGATTCAGAGGGGTTGGGTTAAATGCGGCAGACACACTTCAGTTGAATGCATTCAGTTGTACAACTGACTAGGTATCACCTTTCCTTTCCTTTCTGTCACTAACAAATACAGTCATGGCTGTAACTCTACAATTCACTCGAGAAGAAAGTTCACCCTGGGAAATATGCTAATTAGACTTTACATCATACAGCGTTAAAACAACACCCAATATTTGTTTACTGTAGCACTACAGGTGTTAATTCATTACACTGAGAAAGTGTAACAGTGTCAGCACTGCATGCAAGTCACATTATGATGGCTTGCAAAGTGATGTGTAATTCCTATTGGAATCCAGCCAGAGTGGGGATATCGAGAAGTGTGTAATTGCAGACTGACTGATTCTCCAATTGGTCCATGGCTGTTGTTGACAACTGTAGTATTGTAGCTAAACCTAACCCTTTCCCTAAGCTTAACCTCATTCTCCTAACCTGTCAAGCTAATTCACCTAACCTGCCACATTAATTATCCTAACCTGCGATGTAAACATGTCTGTGTTGAGAAACCATCAGTCTTATAACACCGGAACTGACCAATGTCAGGCACAAATGGCCTTTCCTGATATTTCACGAGTTTAAGGACAATACATTGAGAATGAGGATTCAGGATGGGAATGGACCGGATGAAACGAAGGGCTGCGGATGAAGGCTCCTGGGAATGGACTCTAGAGTTTGGCTTGGAGTTGCAGGTAGACACAGGCTGTGGTAGTTAGGCTACCGTGGTGATGGCAATCCCCTCAGGAGATCCTTGGAAGAACCTTAGAGATACTATATAGGAGGAGAGATGCAAAACTTGATAAGGCTAGCACCGCAGCGTTGTGCAACGTGACATGCACTGCAGAACAAAGAGGAGGAATGTTAGTTTGTTCAGGTTTAAGTAGGGTGGCAGTGGTGATTAAGGAGAGTGGGGACAAGTGTGGAGTCTGATCAGCAATGAGTTACAGCTGATGCTTGGGCAGCAGGTAGCCTAGCAGTTAGAGCTTTGGGCCAGTAACCGAAAAACCGCTGGTTTGTATACCCTAGCCGATAAGGTGAAAAGGCACTTAACCCTAATTTCCTCCAGGGTACTACTGTAAATCAGGGTCACACAGAGTGTTTCTTGAAGGTCTTAAACAAATCTACTTTGAAACAAGAGTATACACTTCACACACATGGTTATGGGCTTTTAAAAAAATTGACACCTGTACCATCTGAGATATAGAGTTGAAATGTGTTACATTTTGAGTTTGCATCCCAATAATACACTTCATATACCTCACAGAAGACTGAAATATAACACAACCATTTGACTTAGAAACACCAGATTTTCAGCAGGTTTTTAAAAACAATGTTTATTAATTATGAAAAACATTTATAACATTCCACCAATGAGGCCACTACAGAGCGATTGGGTGATTTGACTGCAGGAAAGGGGTAGGCTACCTGTCAAGTCTAGACACAGCACAGAGGTTACCAGTAACAAAATGTTTTAGAAAACTGAGAACAACGAGTGGCACACATCAACACTGTTACTCATTTGGCTGTCAATATGAATGTCACTCTCATCACTCATCACTCCCCCCCTCTCTCTTTTGCGCTCAGAACAGTCTCAATTAGTCGAGGGGCAAGGACTATACAAGGTGTCGAAAGCATTCCACAGGGATGCTGGCCCATGTTGACTCCAATGCTCCCCACAGTTGTGTCAAGTTGGCTGGATGTCCTTTTGGTGGTGGACCATTCTTGATACACACAGGAAACTGTTGACGTGATAAACTTAGCAGCATTCCAGTTCTTGACACAAACTGGTGCGCCTGGCACCTACTACCATACCCCGTTCAAAGGAACTTCAATATTTTTTCTTGCCCATTCACCCTCTGAATGGCACACAAACACAATCCATGTCTCAGTTGTCTCAAGGCTTAAAAATCCTTCTTTAACCTGCTTAAAAATCCTTCTTTAACCTCTACACTGATTGAAGTGGATTCAACAAGTGACATCAATAAGGGGTCATAGCTTTCACCTGGATTCACCTGGTCAGTCTGTCGCGGAAAGAGCAGTTGTCCTTAATGTTTTGTGCACTCAGTGTATAGCTGTGCTACATTACATGGGCCTCACGAGCCTGACTGGCTTATCCCGCTGTCTGCTGGAGAATGGGATGGGAAAAGCTTTCACATACACAAGCCCCTCCCACATTGACTGTCACTCAGGTATAAGTCCCTCCCATCCCCCCTATAAAGCCTCTCACTTGGCTATGTACACTCAGACTAATAGGTAACTCTATAGCCTTGAAAAGGACACCTAGCCAACTGGATAGATCGATTGTATGCAACTGGGAGCCATTGGGATACATATTACTCTTTTTCCTCACAACCTCCCGGTGAAGTAAAATTGTTTTGAGACTGAGGTAAGTCACCTCTGTCATTTGAACTTGTGAATGTATCTTTTGTTACTGACTTGTATTAGGTAAAACATATTTTTTTCTGAAGTCAAGGCAGGAATGTATAGACAGGGGTGCTGTCTTTGTTGTCCAAGATAAGCAGTTTTGTGTGTGTATATACAGGGGTGCAGCTTTCTTACTATATTGTTCTTACTGAAGAAAATAGCCCAGTCTCATCCATTTAGAATGTATGGTATTCCTGAACACAGAGGAATTCTAGCCAATACAGTTTTTGTCCAGCTATTACATTAGGCAAAATGTAACCCTGAAATAAAGGAATGACCAGGGGCTGGAGGGAACCTGCCTTTTGGACCCTCTTATGTAAGCATGGTATAATCCAGGTATGCTTTTGGAGCCAGGAGATTGTCTCAACTACTCGTGGGGAAAGGTGAGAATTGTACTGTTCTGAAAATCATGCTAATTCATTCCATTGTTATTCACAGGTTCTAGCCAATATGAAAGTGGTGCTTCAAACCACCATCTGCTTGTGTGTTCTAGCCACAATTTTACCTCTGGTGAAAGGCACCAAAGTTGGCCTCAACTCCAACTTGAAAAAGAGGTAAGCTGCTTGACCAAAGACGAACAGTGGCCACCATCTAATTCAATAGAGTGTACAGGATTATTGGATAGGGTGTGTGCTCTGTCTTTGATATGTCTAGGGAGAACTGGGTTAGTTCTGCATTAACCATGCCTTCTCGTTTGATAGATTTAGAGGCTGGCTACCGAGTCGCATGAGAGCAGCTCTCCACAGCAGCTCTGCCTTAGACTCAGGGATCCTCAGTGGACCAGGGCAGAGAGAGGAGACAGACTCCTCTGTATTTAATTCCAGGTAATTATATTATACACTGCTCAAAAAAATAAAGGGAACACTTAAACAACACAATGTAACTCCAAGTCAATCACACTTCTATGAAATCAAACTGTCCACTTAGGAAGCAACACTGATTGACAATAAATTTCACATGCTGTTGTGCAAATGGAATAGACGAAAGGTGGAAATTATAGGCAATTAGCAAGACACCCCCAAAAAAGGAGTGATTCTGCAGGTGGTGACCACAGACAACTTCTCAGTTCCTATGCTTCCTGGCTGATGTTTTGGTCACTTTTGAATGCTGGCGGTGCTCTCACTCTAGTGGTAGCATGAGACGGAGTCTACAACCCACACAAGTGGCTCAGGTAGTGCAGTTCATCCAGGATGGCACATCAATGCGAGCTGTGGCAAAAAGGTTTGCTGTGTCTGTCAGCGTAGTGTCCAGAGCATGGAGGCGCTACCAGGAGACAGGCCAGTACATCAGGAGACGTGGAGGAGGCCGTAGGAGGGCAACAACCCAGCAGCAGGACCGCTACCTCCGCCTTTGTGCAAGGAGGTGCACTGCCAGAGCCCTGCAAAATGACCTCCAGCAGGCCACAAATGTGCATGTGTCAGCATATGGTCTCACAAGGGGTCTGAGGATCTCATCTCGGTACCTAATGGCAGTCAGGCTACCTCTGGCAAGCACATGGAGGGCTGTGCGGCCCCACAAAGAAATGCCACCCCACACCATGACTGACCCACCGCCAAACCGGTCATGCTGGAGGATGTTGCAGGCAGCAGAACGTTCTCCACGGCGTCTCCAGACTCTGTCACGTCTGTCACATGTGCTCATGTGCTCAGTGTGAACCTGCTTTCATCTGTGAAGAGCACAGGGCGCCAGTGGCGATTTTGCCAATCTTGGTGTTCTCTGGCAAATGCCAAACGTCCTGCACGGTGCTGGGCTGTAAGCACAACCCCCACCTGTGGACATCGGGCCCTCATACCACCCTCAAGGAGTCTGTTTCTGACCGTTTGAGCAGACACATGCACATTTGTGGCCTGCTGGAGGTCATTTTGCAGGGCTCTGGCAGTGCACCTCCTGGCACAAAGGCGGAGGTAGCGGTCCTGCTGCTGGGTTGTTGCCCTCCTACGGCCTCCTCCACGTCTCCTGATGTACTGGCCTGTCTCCTGGTAGCGCCTCCATGCTCTGGACACTACGCTGACAGACACAGCAAACCGTTTTGCCACAGCTCGCATTGATGTGCCATCCTGGATGAACTGCACTACCTGAGCCACTTGTGTGGGTTGTAGACTCCGTCTCATGCTACCACTAGAGTGAAAGCACCGCCAGCATTCAAAAGTGACCAAAACATCAGCCAGGAAGCATAGGAACTGAGAAGTTGTCTGTGGTCACCACCTGCAGATTCACTCCTTTTTTGGGGGTGTCTTGCTAATTGCCTATAATTTCCACCTTTTGTCTATTCCATTCGCACAACCGCATGTGAAATTTATTGTCAATCAGTGTTGCTTCCTAATTGGACAGTTTGATTTCACAGAAGTGTGATTGACTTGGAGTTACATTGTGTTGTTTAAGTGTTCCCTTTATTTTTTTGAGCAGTGTATTTAAATAATGGTCACTGTCGCTTGTTTTGGTTTTACTGCTATAAATGTCACATTTCACTGGTTTTTGGTCAAGCCCATTTACATTTTGTCAATCTTTAGAAATCTTCGTAAATCTCTGATTTCTTGTCTCATCTCCTTTGATCTCTTTCAGGTCCAGAAGATCCATTGTGACCTCAGTGAAAAGACCTGGCTGTTCTCTGGGAACATGCACCCTGCAAAACCTGGTCCATCGGCTGCACATCCTCAACAACAGGTTAAAGGTCAACAGAGCCCCGGAGGATAAGATCAGCTCGCAGGGTTACGGTCGCCGCCGCCGCAGGTCTCCATGGTCTCTCCCACAGCTCTATGCTTTGCTAACTCTCCAAGCAGGGAGAGTGAGATTGGGCTGGAGCAGCGAGAGCCGCTAAGGACTCCATCTATAGGCCAACCTGCTCAGACAAACTTGAGTCAGGCAGAGAAGAGGAGTGTCAATCTAGTGAATGCCAGGTGCTTTTTTTTATGTGTCTGGCTGGCTGAGAATCTACTGAGGTGCTATTCCTGAGCATTCCCTTCCTGTGTAGGGGAAAGGATGGACAAAGCCAATGGAGCAGGTAATGAATTTCATGCCACTGTGGATGAAAGAAAGCAGCGGCAGAGGGAAGCGATAAGAAGTGTCTGGATTTTTTCAGTCCAACATTTCTAGTGTTAATTCAGGTCATAATTTAACACTTACGGAGTTAATTTAACATTCATTGGTGTAAAACACCAAGTGTTGGTTTTAATAACCAGAGTTAAACCAAAACCGCGCCCATTGTCATATTTCCTAGCATGCTCTATTGCAGGTTGATTTTTAATTGTTTGTTTCAATAGCTATGTTTTTGCATGTACATTAATTAATCTTATGCTTCTCTAATATAAATAACATACATTTTTCTAATCCAATCTGTTACTTGGTCTTATTGCACCTGTTACTGAAATGGTTGTTCCTTGTTTCATATGTTTATCTTCCCAACCCAGCTGTCATTCTTAATTCAGGTTGCAGGTGAATAAAAATTCCAAATGCTGGATATTCCCACTAGCTGGATTCCAATTGGAATTACACGGAACCCAAACTGGCTGTGCGCCATCGTGCATAAATGTTTTTTGTCCCCCCCACACCAAACGCGATCATGACATGCAGGTTAAAATATCAAAACAAACTCTGAACCAATTATATTAATTTGGGGACAGGTCGAAAAGCATTAAACATTTATGGCATTTATGGCCCACGTGGTTATACCACGTGGGTATAACCAATGAGATGGCACGTGGGTACCTGCTTCTATAAACCAATGAGGAGATGGGAGAGGTAGGACTTGCAGTGCGATCTGTGTCAGAAATAGAACTGACTTCTATTTTAGCCCTTGGCAACGCAGACGCTCGACTGGCGTGCGCGAGCAGTGTGGGTGCAATAATTGAATAACAGATTTCTAAATTTATTTTGCAGCGCACGTGACGAGAGCGTAGTAGTAGTCAGCCTGTTAATGTCAACTACTGTAAAAGAGTGGCCTCTCTTACCCTGGGACTTGGGCTGGGACTAGAGCCTAACAGGAAAAGAGGACCTATATAAATGCTATTGACTGACAAATTCAACATATACCACCAATATCAGTTCAAAACTAAATCAATGGTGGTGAGAGAAACATTGTACCAGAAATACTGTATTTGGGACTACAAAGATATACAATGTTTGGTTATCAAGGCCTTGGATTCTGTATTTTGTGCTCATTGATACTGTACTTGAACTTGAGTTTGTGTACATATCGAGAGAAGTGCAATTTAAATACAAGTACATAGTGCATTCGGAAAGTATTCAGACCCCTTAACTTTTTCCAAAATGTTTTAAATTACAGCTTTATTCTAAAATTGTTTCAATTGTTTCCCCCCCAATCAATCTACACACAATACCCCATAATGACAAAGCAAAAACAGATTTTTAGACATTTTTGCAAATGTATTAAAAATAAATGGAAATATTACATTTACATAATTATTCAAACCCTTTACTTTGTTGAAGCACCTTTGGCAGCGAGTACAGCCTTGAGTCTTCTTGGGTATGACGCTACAAGGTTGGCACAGCTATTTTCAGGTCTCTCCAGAGATGTTCGATTGGATTCAAGTCCAGGCTCTGGCTGGACCACTCAAGGACATTCAGAGTATTGTCCCGAAGCCATTCCTGCATTGTCTTGGCTGTGTGCTTAGGGTCGCTGTCTCCAGTCTGAGGTCTTCAGCACTCTAGAGCAGGTTTTCATCAAGGATCTCTATACTTTGCTCCGTTCATCTTTCCCTTGATCCTGACTAATCTCCCAGTCTCTGCCGCTGAAAAACATCTCCACAGCATGATGCAGCCACCACCATGCGTCACCGTAGGGATGGTGCCAGGTTTCCTCCAGACATGACGTTTGGCATACAGGTTAAGAGATCAATCTTGGTTTCATCAGGCCAGATAATCTTGTTTCTCATGGTGTGAGTCCTTTAGGTGCATTTTGGCAAACTCCAAGTGGTGTTGTCATGTGCCTTTTACTGAGGAGTTGCTTCTGTCTGGCCACTCTAACATAAAGGCCTGATTGGTGGAGTGCTGCAGAGATGATTGTCCTTCTGGAAGGTTCTCCTATCTCCACAGAGGAACGCTGGAGCTCTGTTAGAGTCACCATTGGGATCTTGGTCACCTCCCTGACCAATGTCCTTCTTCCCCGATTGCTCAGTTTGGCCGGGCGGCCAGCTCTAGGAAGAGTCCTATTGGATCCACAGACTTTTTTTGGTACCCTTCTCCACAGGTGGACTCCAGTCAAGTTGTAGAAACATCTCAAGGATGATCAATGGAAACAGGATGCACCTGAGCTCAATTTCGAATCTCATAGCAAAGGGTCTGAATACTTATGTCCATAAGGCATTTCTGTCGGGTTTTTATAAAACTTGTTTCACTTTGTCATTATGGGGTATTGTGTGTAGATTGATGAGGGGAAAAAATATTTCATACACTTTAGAATAAGGCTGTAATGTAAGAAAATGTGGAAAAAGTCAAGGGATGTGAATACTTTCGGAATGCACTGTACATTACATATCTCATATGGCATTATTTTGAGGCCTAGTTTTACCCTAGTACAGTGTGGCCTGACACTCCTTGTTTACAGGCTACATCAGGCCGCCAAGCAACATTATTTTGGCTTGCAAAGTGATGTGCAATTTCAATCAGAATCCAGCTAGAGTTAAGCTATCCAACAGCTAGACTTGTCATTTACCTGCAACCTACTATCAGAATTAAAAACATTGAGAAAGGAAACTACCTAACTGGAACAACCGTTTCAGTAACAGGTGCAATAAATCTAACTAACTGATTGCATTAGTTTAGAAAAATGTATGTTATTTATCTGTGTATAGCATATGATTTATCATTAAACCATGTACATGCAAAAACTGAAAATTAATTAAATCCTAAAAAATATATCTACCTGAATGCTGGGAAATATGATAATGATGGGTGTTAATTTAACACTTACAGAGATAATTTAACACCTGAATTAACACTAGAAATGTTACACTGAAAAATCAACACTAGGTAACACTGGCCAATTTTCTGTGTATGATATGAATTAGAGTATAAAGGCTTTGTAACTTGTATGATTAGCAGTTCTGCAGTGTAGTACTGCAGTTTAATGTGTCAATAGCTACTTGGTCATGTATCACGTTTATGTGAAGCTAAGCAACATGGTCAAACATTAAAATATCCATACACCTAAAGTCATATACATTTTTTCCCTTTGCTTCAGCGGTTTCATTCAGTGGCGTTATGAATATTTTAAGTTATGCTTTTTGGAGAGTGGCGACATTTGTTTGCCTGACCAAATCTAAACATGGTTACTGAAAACGCAAGTGGAGAGAAGGGGTCAATTAGGCTGCGTTTACACAGGCAGCCCAATTCTGATATTTTTTTCACCAGTTGGTATTTTGACCAATCAGATCAGCTCTAAAAAAAAAGATCTGATGTGAAAAGATCTCAACAAATCAAATACCAGTCAAAGAACCAATTAATGGAATTGGGCTGCCTGTGTAAATGCAGCCTTTTTGTTTGGCAGTTCTCAGAAGTTTTGGGTTAGGAGCCAGTGGAATTGTGGTGCTACTTTGTGTTATGTAGTTATCTGACAGTAAAGCATGAGGGAAGGTAGCTTGCAAGGGAGATTTTGAGAAGTGTTCTACTGCCATCTATCTTCCTCTGTGACTACTTACAGTAATGTAAATGCGCTTCTTCAGCCATCCTCATGTTCCTGTGTGTTTTGTGAAAAAACCTTGACCCCCATCAATCCACCATCCATCTTTGCTTTTCAAAAACAACAAGCTCTTGGAGACAATCACAATACGTTTTTGGAGACGGCATGCATTTACATAATCTGCATTGATTGATTATTAATATGGTTTTAAGGTCCCGCACAGTCATCCTGATTTCTATGTAAAATAGCCGTTTGAGTGACCAAAACATCCCCCGTAACATTTTTCCCAATACAAATTCTATGAATTTGAGAAAATGTACATCTAACTATCAGGAAGTCTGAAAAGACAGGCTGAGTGGGAGGGGAGCTAATAGCTGAGTGGGCAGGGAGCTCACCTTGACTGACAGTTCTTTGAAACACCTATGTCAACAAGCCACATGGACACAGTGAGGTCATCTCAAGCACATTGAAATTGTATGCAAAATCCACATCACATCATGGTTTCACAAATTATTTGTGTTGGTTTATGCAATTGTTTGGTTATTATAAAAGCATCGATATAGACAAAATGTTGGCTGTTTAAAGTAGCTAGTTTGCCCAAATGGAATTGTCAGCCATGTTTAATCTTGGACTTTTTCAGTAAGAATTGGACAGGATGAGGTCTGGGTAGTATATAGACTGCCAGACAATATTCATAAACAATGACTATCAATGATATCAAGAACTTTTATACTTCCATTTGGCATCTCTTCATGTGTTGACATAACTGTATCTGAGTTTTGAGCGACCCTTCCCCCTCCTTTGTTCCATGCTGGCTGAAGACCAAGCTAACCAGTAACTCAACAGACACAGATGAAAGGGGAGACCTATAAGTATCCTTGCCTTAAATGAATAGGACAAATCTGTAATTCTAATTGCTGATATTTTGAGGTACATTTTTGGAACCAGTAGACTAGCTACCTAGCTATGTAAACCGCACCCTTCTGTAAACACAGTGCGGCAGGTAGCCTCGTGGTTAGAGCGTTGAGCCAGTAACTGAAAAGTTGCTGGATGGAATCCCTGAGCTGACAAGGTAAAAATCTGTCCTCTTCCCCAGTTAACCCACTTTTCCCCGGGTGCTGAAGACATGGATGTGTCAGCCCCCTGCACCTCTTTGATTCAGAGGGGTTGGGTTAAATGCAGGGTTGACTAGGTTTTCCCCTACAACACGCCTTCTGGTTACAAGACGGTACTTGTTTAAATTATGTATGAGAATAAGACGTTACCATTTGTGAACTAAAATGAGAGGCTTTATGTGATGTCCCTATAATCCCGCCTCCTGAATTCAAGTTTTTAACAGGGGGAGGGGACCAGTAACTTTATGATCAAACTTTATCAATGTACCAGAAATAGTCATTTTTCAAACTTTGGTCATCCTACTTTGATCTGCATTCATCCAAATATTATCCAATTTAAAGAAAAACATGATTTTGACTATGCAGGACTGTTACCAGTTTATTGGAATTTGGCTAAGTATAATTTTTTAAACTTTAAATCTTATTTTGGGACTTTCAAATAGAGACATGACAGATAGAGACTGTGATTTTAGTCAGTCAACATAGCTGGGCCTTTGACACAGAACAGCGTGGTCACCATATGCCATTATGTTATGAAATTATTACCATTTTATCAGGATTTTTATATTACCCATTGATAATTCAGTGGAGGCTGCTGAGGAGGACGGCTCATAATAACGGACGGAATGATGCAAATTTAATATATTTGATACCATTCTACCCATTCAGCTCCAGCCATTACCATGAGCCCATCCTCCCCAATTAAGGTGCCACCAACCTCCTGTGATTGACATACTCCCTTCTATTTATGTTTAACAGATCTGGGTTGAAATACTATTTACAAATGTTTCTAATACTTTTAGCGATTGCCTAAGCCTGCCTGGAGTCCCAGATGGGAAGACTATTCTATTGGTTCCATTGCACCAGGCAAGCTCAAACTATCCCAGCTAAAGTATTTGAAATTATTTCAAATAGTATTTGAACCCAGGTCTGATTTTTTTCAAACCTAGTTAGCACATTAGTTGAGAAGGATGTAATTACAGACTGCAATTAGGGGGCGTTTTCTGATATCGGCATTTCTTAATATCAAGTTACACCCATTGATGCTCGCCATTGGTCCGTGGTCATTGCTTTCGCGTCGGGGACAACAGTTGTTGACAACTGTATCGTTGTAGCTACGCCTAACCCTTTTCCTAACCGTAACCTCATTCTCCTAACCCGCAACGTTAATTATCCTAACCTGCAAACTTAATTATCCTAACCTGCCACATTCATTATCCTAACCTGCGATGTACAAAAATCATCAGTGTTGAGAAACCATCACTCTCAAAACACCGGAATTGACCAATGGCAAGCACCAATGGGCGTTTCCTAATACCAAGGAACGAACACATCAAGAAATGCCCAGAATTACGGTCTGTAATTACACCATATTGCATTAGTTTGGGATGACACTAATTTGTGAAAACAATAACTAGCACATTTCAGACAGGAAATGCCACATATTTGTTTAACAATTTCTAAGAAGATTAGGCTAAAATACATGCAGTACATTAGTCTTGGCGTTAGGACATTAATATTGTCCTTCGAGCTAGCTCACTGCCAGAGCATACATCATGTAAGATAATAATTACAGTCAGTGAACAATGTATGCTATACCAATGCCCCTGACCAAAACAAAAGCAGATCCCAAGCAGGTTTCGACACACAATCAGATTCAGTGATAACGGGTCTACTGACTAGAAAAATACTAGAAAAATGCACACAGAGTCAAGGTATTGGTCTAAAACTGAATTTTCCACATAATTTCATCACTTCATGTTTTTAGAACTAGGTTTCCATAACCAAGGAATGATTGAATTAAAGTCCCACTTTGTAATTGAATTATGTGAATGTATGTTCAAACTATTTCAGGGCCTGTTCCCCCCCCCTTAAAAGAGTTAGATGCACTATTGTAAAGTGGTTGTTCCACTGGATATCATAAGGTGAATGCACCAATTTGTAAGTCGCTCTGGATAAGAGCGTCCGCTAAATGACTTAAATGTAAATGTTTCAAAACGTGTTATTGCTTTATGCATTCTCACATTCTTACAGGAATGATCCTCCAAAATGTAAAATGTTCTTAATTTAAGATTTTATAGCACCTTGTTTAGTACTGCCTGGGACCCCACCACCTGCAGTAACATGGGTAACATAAATATGGGAGGGGCCCAGTGGCTAAACCCTACAGTACACAGGTAGGTTTACTGAGTAGTCTCTTTACATACTTTTTGTAATTACAAAAAGCAAATATTTGCCTGTTGCACAAAAACTTCTGATTTAATAAACTAAATAAGTAGCTAAATGATTAAAACATTTTAAAAAGTATACAAATCTGATCATAACAAAATTGGACAGTTCTCAAAATATTCTACAATACCGGAAATGCACCTTCCCAAACATTGTTGTGTAGCTAGCGTTAGCCTAGCTACTTGCCTTGAGTGGGGCTCTGTCATGAATGAAATTGAAGCCTTATTCCATCAGAAGGAAACTTGTAAACTGTCTAAGGGTAAGCATTTAGTTACTTAATATTTAACATTAATAATGCTAGCGCAAATACCTACAGCTGCTCACTAATGTTAGACAGTTGTAAATGTTAGCCGACAGCTGGCTAGAAGTGCTAACGTTACCTAGCTAACCATCATCAGTCAATGAGATAAGTTTGACACCACTAGCTTACTACTGTCGGATGTCAATCGTTTGTTTCGTAAGTAGTTGAATGAACTTTGCTACTGCACAACCTATTAACATCAACCACCACGGAGGGCTAGCTAGCTGTCTTGTTATGTGTTTACGACGTCGTTAGCTAGCAAGCTGCATAATGCCATATTCTCAAAGGTCTTTGTTTAAAAAGGATGTGCAAATGGTATTCCATCTGCTGTGCACACAACATTGTTACTGGATCAGATGTTGACCTCTGATTTATAGATATGGATTGTTGAACTGTCACCGTAATCATTACACAAAACAGTTTCCAAACGAACCAAAATGTCCGTTTCTATTGGACAGGTTCCGCAAACAGGC
Organism: Salvelinus alpinus; assembly: GCF_045679555.1. Classification (NCBI taxonomy): domain Eukaryota; kingdom Metazoa; phylum Chordata; class Actinopteri; order Salmoniformes; family Salmonidae; genus Salvelinus; species Salvelinus alpinus. The sequence continues at coordinate 49,869,386 of NC_092094.1, read as the reverse complement.
CGGTACCTACCTGAATCTGTCTAATAGAAACGCTAGTTTTGCAATTGTTTGGAGAAATTATTACAAATGGAAACGCAATCGAGAGTTTTTATATTGGACAAATTCAGGGGTGTATTCATTCTGCTTAAACAGAAGCAACCGAAACGGGGAGGGACCTACCTGAATGTGTCCAATAGAAACTCTATTTTTGCTGTTTGCTTCCGTATGGTTCTTTAACGGTCAACAGTTTCTGTAATGAATACACCCCAGGTAGGGCACTCCCCCTTTCGATCCATTTTCTATGTTTGCTTCCTTTTGATTCTTAAACTGTAAATGGTTTCTGTAATGTATACACCCCTGTTACAGCAAGGATGTTTCACTTTCAACTATGTGGCCTGAGAAGTCAGGCCCTGGATGCTCTCATCAGTAGTGCTGAAGATTGGACACAATGGCACTCTAAAGGACACTAACAAAAAGTGAGTACAAAGTACGCCTAATTAGTCAATGGGCACGAAGTAGGGCTTAATAGCCTATGTCCACAATTAGACCAAAGTGTTTTATTTGAACAAATACTATATTTTTCTTTCTGTGCTTTCATATTCCCTTCTTCTGTCTCTCCCTGCAGGGCAGCATGTCTTCAGGTCATCGGCTGCGAGATGTAGAGCAACAGCACCCCCTGCTGGACAGGGAGGAGGCTGCAGCGGGTTCCGCATTAGGGGAAGCGGAACGGGTGTGGTTCATCCAGGACGGCTGTGGCATGGTCTGTGCCTTCATCACCTGGTTTCTGGTGCTCTACGCCGACTTTGTGGTCACCTTTGTCATGCTGCTGCCCTCCAAGAGCTTCTGGTACGCTGTGGTCAACGGCGTGGTCTTCAACTGCCTGGCCGTGTTGGCACTCAGCTCGCACCTGCGCACCATGCTCACCGACCCGGTGAGTGAACTGACCACTGCAGGGCCGTGCTCATTAGGGCCCACCGTAACAAAGAAATGAGGATGCATTGTAATGTTGGGTGACTTGAAAAAGGGAGTGACTTTGAATGGAGGGCAAGACGGACCATACAAGCAGTAAAATAAGCAGTCAGAAAGAATGTCATATGAGAGCACTCTGTTGCTCATGGGCACATTATAGGAACCGTGTGTTGTCCTATTAGCAATGAAAGAACTGACTTACGAGGAGTTTCCTTGAAGTTTTGAATGAGTCTGTCCAAACATGTCCTCCTGTCAGTCTGCCTGTGTCCATTCTGTCCATCCTTGTGTCTGTTTTTAGGGAGCTGTGCCCAAAGGCAACGCCACCAAGAAATACATGGAGAGCCTGAAGCTGAAACCAGGAGAAGTCATCTATAAGTGTCCCAAATGCTGCAGCATCAAACCTGAGAGAGCCCACCACTGCAGGTGAGAAAGAAATGCGTTGTGTGCTTTCTGTATTATGCTTTATGGTATCTAGGGCAAGGGTTTTTTCCTGGTCGAGTAACTAGGCAAAATTCCCTATTTCGGACCAATATGCTGGGTCCTGTTCATTAGTCCACACTGTAGAAAAACTTTTGCAATGGAAAACAAAAAGGACAATTTTGTATTGGAGCAGTCCAAGTAGTCCCTGTCAATTTTCTTCCGTTTGGTGCCTAATGACCATGGTTTTGTTTCCTTCTCCTGTAGTATTTGTAAGCGCTGCATCCGTAAGATGGATCACCACTGTCCATGGGTAAACAACTGTGTCGGAGAGAACAACCAGCGCTTCTTTGTCCTCTTCACTGTGAGTTCCGTCTCAGATCCACATTGTTTAAGTCCAGATGCACAATGGAAATGGCGAAATGCATGTCTAGTACATCAGTCCAATTAATCAACTAATAGGGCAAAATGATGAATATATATATTTTTTGCGACTGACATCCCTATTTTGTGCTATTGTGTAGTTTTGCATGGGAACAATGGGTTTGACAACTATTAGGCTGTCCTCTTTATTTGTGACATCTTCTCCCCTTGCTTATCATAAAAGCCCGTAAACCAAACAGTCCCTGTTAACTGATTGCTACAAGGAAACATCATAATTCCTTCTCTTTTTTTCAGATGTACATAGCGATGATCTCCACCCACGCTCTCACCCTGAGTGGGTACCAGTTCGTAACCTGTGTCAAAGTCCAGTGGAGTGGTGAGTGTCATTATATGAGTCGTTGTCTAAATATACTGTTCCTTTTTAAATACAACTACATTGACTTCAATGTGCCCTGTTTAAAGACACAATCTGGGATTTTCCTTGCCAAAATACTGTACCCATCATAAGTATTTTGTTGCATAACAAAGTGGGATTGAAATTGATTTAATTGTGATTATTTTGTCACGGATCTATATAAAATACACCATAATGTCAAGGTTAAAAGAAAATGTATATAAATGTTCACAAATGTATAAAAAATAAATAACTCAAATGTCATGGGTGTACAAGTATCTCAACCCCTTTCTTATGGCAAGCCTAAATAAATTTAGGAGCACAAATTTGCTTAACAAATCACACAATGGGCCCTCCGAGTGGCGCAGCGGTCTGAGACGTCACTACAGACCCAGTTCGATCCCAGGCTGTGTCACAACCGACCGTGACCGGGAGTCCCATAGGGCGGCGCAAAATTGGCCCAGCGTCGTCTGGGTTAGGGGACGGTTTGGCCTGGGGGGGCTTTACTTGGCTCATCGCTCTCTAGCGACTCCTTGTGGTGGGGACATTGGTGCAGCTGGCTTCCGCATTAAGCGGGCGGGTGTTAAGAAGCGTCGCATGACTCGACCTTCGCCTCTCCCGAGCCCGTTGGGGAGTTGCAGCGATGAGAGAAGTTCGTAATTAAAACATTTAAAATAATTATCAAACAATAAGTTGCATGGACTCACTCTGTGTGCAATAATAGGGTTTAACGTGATCTTTGAATGACTACTTCATCTCTGTATACCACACACACACAATTATATATAAGGTCCCTCAGTCGAGTAGTGAATTTCAAGCACATATTCAACCACAAAGAACAGGGAGCCTCGCCAATGCTTCGCAAAGAAGGGCAAAATAAAAAGCACACACTGAATATCCCTTTGAGCATGGTGAAGTCCTAAATACAAGGTGTTAAGTTCGGTGAAAATCCAACACAACACATAAAATGGGAGCACTATGAAATAACAACTATGGAATCATGTCGTAACCAAAAAAGTGTTAAACAAATCAAAATATATTCTTAGATTCTTCAAAGTAGTCACCTTGGTGAAAGCTTTGCACACTCTTGGCATTTTCTCAACCAGCGTCACTTGGAATACTAAAAAGACCAAGAGATAAGTTCATTAGACTTATCAGTCTCAGAAATTACAGCTCAAATAAATGCTTCACAGAGATCAAGTAACAGACGCATCTCAACATCAACTGTTCAGAGGAGACTGCGTGAATCAGGCCTTCATGGTTGAATTGCTGCAAAGAAACCACTACTAAAGGACACCAATAATATGAAGAGACTTGCTTGGGCCAAGAATCACGAGCAATGGACATTGGACCGGTGGAAATCTGTCCTTGGGTCTGATGAGCCCAAATTTGAGATTTTTGGTTCCAACCGTCGTGTCTTTGTGAGACGCAGAGTAGGTGAATGGATGATCTCCATGAAGCATGGAGGAGGAGGTCTGATGGTGTGGGGGTGCTTGGCTGGTGACAGTGTCAGTTATTTATTTACAATTCAAGGCACACTTAAACAGCATGGCTACCACAGCATTCTGCAGCGATATGCCATCCCATCTGGTTTGGGCTTAGTGGGACTATCATTTGTTTTTCAACAGGACAATGACCCAAAACATATCCAGGCTGTGTAAGGACTATTTGACCAAGAAGGATTTTGATGGAGTGTTGCATCAGATGATTTGGGCTCCCCAATCACCCGACCTCAACCCAATTGAGATGGTTTGGGATGAGTTGGACCGCAGAGTGAAGGAAAAGTAGCCAACAAGTGCTCAGCATATGTGGGAACTCCTTCAAGAATGTTGGAAAGGTTAAGCTGGTTGAGGGAATGCCAAGAGTGTGCAAAGCTGTCATCAAGGCTAAAGGTGGCTACATTGAAGAATCTAAAATACATTTTGATTTAACGCTTTTTTGGTTACTACATGATTCCATGTGTGTTATTTCATAGTTTTGATGTCTTCACTATTATTCTACAATGTAGAAAATATGACAAATAATGAGCAGGTGTGTCAAATTTTGACTGGTTCTGTGTGTCTGTGTATGTACAGTTGAAGTCGGAAGTTTACATACACCTTAGCCAAATACATTTAAACTCCGAGTCAGGCCTACAAACCTGACTCCATTACACCAGCTCTGTCTGGAGGAATGGGCCAAAATACACCCAACGTATTGTGGGAAGCTTGTGGAAGGCTACCCGAAATGTTTGACCCAAGTTAAACAATTTAAAGGCAATGCTACCAAATACTAATTGAGTGTATGTAAACTTCTGACCCACTGGGAATGTGATGAAAGAAAAAAAAAAAGCTGAAAGAAATAATTCTCTCTACTATTTTTCTGACATTTCACATTATTAAAATATAGTGGTGATCCCAACTGACCTAAGACGGGGCATTTTTACTAGAATTTAATGTAAGGAATTGTGAAAAACTGAGTTTAAATGTATTTGGCTAAGGTTTATGTAAACTTCTGACTTCAACTGTATGTATAACGTTTAAAAAAAAAAATGTAATAACATATATACATTACGTAGTATTTTGTGTAGATCGTTGACAAAAAATTGCAATTACATCCATTTTAATCCCACTTTGTAACAGAATAAAATGTGAAGAAATCCAAGGGGGTGACTATTTATGATAAGCATTGTAAGATTGCTTGTAAACAAAGTTTTTGTTCAGAAAATGTTACAGCTTCAAAATATGCTTAAAATGACCATTTTAATTTAGTGGACTATCATTCTTTGCATCCATAGCTCCATCTATGAATTTGATAGTGGTTATTTTTCTTTTGCCCCATCCCTCAGCTTTATAGCAAACCAAGTGGCGGTGTAGCCGTTTTTTTGATTTTCAAATTCAGGATTGCAGCTTCAAATATAACTACATTGAGGTCAGTGTTGATGTCATTATGCTGGATGATGTTTCTGCCCCTCCAGAGTGCAGTGACTTTTCCCCTCCGGTGACGGTGATGCTGATGATCTTCCTCTGCCTTGAGGGCCTCCTCTTCCTCAGCTTCACAGCTATCATGTTTGGCACTCAGGTCCACTCCATCTGCAATGATGAGACAGTGAGGAGATTAACAGTATATGCCACTTAGCAGACGTTTTTTTTAATTACATTTTTTATCCTAAGTAAGTTTCTGCACGGTGATTGCCTACGTTTTCAATTTGTGTTATGTGATTCTTGTGGGAATTGAACACACGACCTTAGATATACAATGTAGATAGAGTATTGTGCATGATTAAGAATTGTTTCCATGTTATACATTACATTCTCAGGTCCACTCCATCTGCAACAAGACGGTGAGGAGCCAAACCACATAGACAAACCATAGATAGACATGCAGGGCTTATTCAGTAGGGCAAAGGCATTACAGAACGCCATTCTACATTGACCAGTTCTATCAACAATAAGATTCTCTATTCTGCATGATTGGGATTTGTTTCCAAGTGTCCTGCCCCTCTGAACAAGCACATGACCATGGTAGTGAAGTCCCATTTGTCAATAGAATCAGGAGGGAAATGGGGCCTATTTACAAATGAGACATCAGCCTCCTTCATAAAACTGTTAATAATGTAAGAAAGTAGAAACTTAGTGGTGGTGATGTTGATGAGACTCGTGACCTATGGCAGGCTAATTTACCATTGTGGTTATTTGCCCATTAGCTGAACTTTTATTGAAAAAGTGTGTGTGTGTGTGTGTGTGTGTTACTAGGAGATTGAGCGTCTGAAGAATGAGAAGCCCACGTGGGAGAGGCAAGTTCGCTGGGAGGGCATGAGGAGCGTGTTTGGGGGCCAGCCGTCACTGCTGTGGATCAACCCGTTTGCCGGTCTCCGACTGCGCCGGCTACTCACCACTAGCTCCCGGAAAGCCGGCGCCGAGTTCTCAGTCTGACCCCTCACATTATGAGCAGCTTTGTACAGGAACTGTCTGGAACAATCTTCGGAACCGGTCTCTGACACCAGGGTCCTGTTCATTTAGGCATCAAACAGACGAAAACGGATTGAAACAGGAAAGGGACTATGCGGACTTGTCCAATAAGAAACGTACATTTTTGTTTTATTTTGCTAAATATTTTCCATTGCGTGCCCTAATGAACACGAGCCAGCTACCAGGAAGACTCAAGTTCTATACAACCGCATGGACAATGGTGCTTCTGAACATCACGTCTCCCTGTAGCTGACATGGAGCAGGAATCAAGAGACCCATCAAACTGTTTAAAGATCAAATGAAAGTGTACTGTAGTCCTAAAACAGACTGAAACACAACATACTACACAGTAAACATTTCCTGAATTGCCGCCTAAAGGGAGGATCCACTGTATCTCAAGAGGACTGTTCTGTTGTTTAGTTATTGACTTCCTTTTAAAGACACTTGTTGTTTTCTGCTCTTCCTCACTCTGGGGGGTGTGAGTGAGTAAAGCCTAATTTATACCTCACGTTACATACGCAACGCAAGAACTCAATTAGCTACTCAAAATGACAATCTTGTACTTGTATCGAGTTACAAATTGCTGGACTGCACACGTCTGTGTATTTTGGCTACGGAACTATGTAGGGTTCGCCATTTTACGTGGCTAATTGGAGATCTTGCATCCGTATGTAGGGTTATAAATTAGGCTTAAGTGTCCTTCCCTGGCCGTAGATTGCTGCACCTCTGGAAAAACAATGCGCTGGAATTGGTGTTAACCACTACTATAACCATATCATACTTTTTTTAAATGAAAACAGTATATTGCTGGATATATTGCTGGCGAATCCTGTTTTTGCATACCAAAAAAAGTGTGTTTACCACTTGTAGGAGTTCGATGAGTTGAGGTGGGGAAGGAGGCATATGAAATATGAATAATTAATGGCAGCAAGATGGTAGAGAACTACTATAATCAGCAGTTTGGATTCTGCATGAGGCAATCACATCAACTTTTACTAATCTGTCTGACGAATTTGCTGTGAAGTTGACCATTTTTAAAGGCATAGGAACTGGATTCATTAGCCAAACGTTAGCATCATGGTTCTTTTAATAGGAAGTAAGAATGCTATGATATTTTTTTTTAAACTGTGCTCTAATTTAAAGGTAAACTCAGTGTTGCACGAAGTTAACAGCAATATTGGGCCAATTTCCGCAACAACTAAGAGCGTGGAAGCGCGAGGCTAAACTTTTCTGCTGTTTTGGTGACGTCGTAGCTACCACTTTAGCAGCGTGAAGCACACCCGTGCATATTGGCAGATACTCTGTGTGTCTCTGAGAGCCAAGTCTTGCATCACACTCATCTCAATGTCTGCGGTGCTGGTCGTGGCAACGTCATAACGCTGAGTCTACCTTTTTAAAATTGTAATTTGTGTGTAATGGACTATGTGACTCCAGCAGAGTCGATGATTATCTCAAACAGTCAAAAGCTTACATGGTACTGTATGGTATTTACTTTATCAAGTCTAAATACAGTACTGTACACAACCTTATGAGTTTCACACAAGTATGTGCATGTGCTTCCCTCAAGTATTCCATGCTATACACTCCTATGTTATACTCTCCTATGTATACAGGGGAAGTTCCTATCATACTGATCTGAAAATAATTCTGATTAACCGTTATGATTTTTTCATTGGACATTTGATGGACTGGATAAAGTAATGTATGAGGACTTGGCTGTTTTTAAATGCTCTTGTTATGAGATTATAGAGTATGTTATGTACTTCTGTTTTGAACCCTTTCTTGCTAACTTTTACCGGGCTCCCATTGTAAATGAACTTAATTTCTACCTCTAAAATCCTGATTTCTTTGTCAATATTACTGACTGAAGAGAAGAGTGGTAATCCAGTATGCAGCACTTCCCACTTGGAACTGGTGAATGATTTGCTGTACACAGAAAGCCGTATGTGAAGCACTGGTCCCAATTCGCTCCCTTCCCCTTCTTGTAGCCCTTTAATGTTGGCAGATCTCTGAGGTGGAAGCAATATAATGGAAGCTTCAGATTTTACACTGCTTATACCTGTCAGATTCAGATCCGCAAACACTAAAGGGTTATGGCTGAGGGGAAAGGCTAGGGAGGGAACTGGAACCAGCTTAGTCAACGCCATATGTGAAAGGACCTGTATTTTCCCATACCACACAACTCCACCCATCATAGGGAGTAGGATGAAGTTGCCCCTAGACGCTGACCTTGGGCCAGTTTTGCACTTCCCCCACTATTGGTTGTGTATAAAGGGGGGGCTGATCCTAGATCTGTACCTTGGGGAAACTTCACCCCGGAGCCCCACCTTTTTAGTGAAGCAGACGTATGGGTTGTAGTTAATCATTTCTTGTCCCACAAGCCACGACACATCCACACTGGCAGACAGTAATAACCTGCACCTCATTGCTATAAATACATATCCTTTCAAGAGGACCAGCCATGTTATGTGGGGTATCCTTAGTTGTGCTCCTGGCTCTATTTGGTTTGGGGGGTCAGGGTTTGGCGAACCCCCATCCGGACCTACCAGCGGACAAGAACTTGTTCTGGGGAGCGGACCAGTATGACTTTGCTGTCGTGCTGCGTGCCTCCGGACTGGAGTGCTTCTGGCACTTTGCACACCAAGGGGAGCGCTTCTACTTGACTTTCATGGTAAGACGTTATTCCAGTTTAGTAGTACAATAACCGGATATATTTTTGTGCAAAATATTTATCATGGACAGTTATGCCTAATAATTATTGCCTGGCTTGGCCTGAACATTTTATTAAAAGTCTTAAAATATATAATATTCAGATAAAAAGTCAATCTGTTCAGGGCTTACTCCATTGTCATTTACTGAGGCAGTCTACAGAGCCCCCAACATATGGTTTGCAGCACATGGTCGTCCCATATGACAGTGAACGAGAGCCATCTGTCTGCGTTTAGGTCCAGTGGGTGACTGGTGTTGGCAACGACAGACACTTATCCGTCACTGTCAACTCTCCTAAAGGCTTGCTGTTGTCCAAAATTGACGAAGCTACGGGTCAAATCAACTTTGTAGCCGAGGAGACCGGTACATTGTAACTCCTTTTGAACGTGCACACACACACACACACACACACGGTGCATAACAAAAAAACGTAGTACACGCTTTGAAATGTGGTGGAAGTATGTAACTTATTTTTATTTTGAATTCTAGGTTTCTATCAAATGTGCTTCAGCAACTTCCACAACCGATTTGGCAGCATGCAGATCTTCCTCAACTTTGGGGTGTACTACGATGGTTCTGATGACCAACAGAAACAGAAGGAGGAGGAGAAGAAGAAAGTCCAAAAAGACCTGAACAACACTCTGTCCACCATAGAGGTAATGCTCTATTTGGGTTTTGACTGCATGTGCGATCCAATATGTTACGATAACTTTTGTCCATTTACATGGAAATTAATGAGGTCAGCATACACACAACAAAATCTTATTGTCCAATATTACATATCATATATTGTGAGGTTTAAAGAAGAGCATGGGGAGCTCTGACTATCATGCAGGTTCTTAAAGTGATGCTCAGGAACTTTTGTATAATTTCAGCCAGTAGTTTTGAAAGTGGTGCTCACGAGCCAGAACAGGTCCCCGTTTTTTGTGTATTACATCATCCAATTCGTACAATATGTTACAAATGCTGTGCTTAAAAGTTTGGGTTAAGTGGCAAAATCAAGGTCAACAACAACTTGCAAGTTTACACATTGTATTTTCTCCTTCTCCACCAACCTCAGACTACTCGTTTTTAAGCCTGGTCAAAGGACAAGGAACACACAGGAGAACGCCATGAAATATGCAAACAAAAACAGGTTTTATTGCAAGTTCGAGAGAAGCACTACCTAAACATTAATTCAACTTCAAATGAAGATAAATCAAATATATTCTCTCAACTTAGACAGCAACACCTCAAACAAAAAAAGACGGTATTTAAAGAAACAGCCAATGAAATTACAGGATCAATCAAGAAGGCAGATGCATGCGTGATAAGCAATGGAGGCTAATTGTCACACCTGTGACTAACTTGCCCACAAAAAATGTAACGTTTCCAATTTTTTTTGTAAATATAAATTTAGGGCAATTAAGTACAAAACAATTGGCAGAAGTTCTTACTCAAAATCACATTTAAATCAGTCAGTTTCTTTCAAATGTCCTCTTTTTAAAGTCGTTATGGTTCAGTCAGTAACAGGCTCATTTTTCGCTCTCTCCCTTATGTGATTGGGAGCTCTGCAACACCCATCCTTGTGTTGTCTGAGACCTTGGGTGCATGGCTTTAGCTCCACTTGCTCACTTTTCCTTGGCCCAGCCTCCAGGCCACTCCTCTTACAGACCCGACTCCAGAACACGATGGCTGCGTTTTTACGTTACGGTGCTGTACTGAATAACCAGTTGAAATCACGATTTAGTATACCTGTATAATCACATATTGTTGACCTATTATGTGGTCTGAACATATTGAAGAGGTGTACCATCAGATTTGAATCATTTACACAGATTGACAATAAAGTCTCAGAATTCAAAGATCAGCGCAATATAAGAAATACAGTAACGCTTAAAATTTCACAAATCTTAACATAAACAATTAATCAAATTGATCCCAGAATTGAGATATAAACCAAATACATTAAGTAATGACTAAGAATGATTACCTGCTGCATTCAAAGAACCAACCTACAGCACTAGACCAACTGCTACTTGAGTCATCCTTGTGGTATTGAGAGAAACATGGTAATGCTTTCACTGATTGTACACAAAGGAAGATATTTCTTACACGATGGTGCTTGCTTTGTTATCCAACTGATCTTGTGTCCTTTGTCAGCCTGTGAACCCTGTTCATTCCTGCTGTTGTTTGGGATGGCAGTTCTTGCAACTGGGGTGTGGGCAGAAATAAATAAAGTAATGGGTCAGGCCATAGGTTAGATTTAAATTAGAAAGTCAATCTCAATGTGACATGGATTTAAAAGGAATAGTGCCAAGACTGGTGCAACAAAAATATGATGGAAGAAATCTCACCCATGTTTACACCAAACGGGTGCTTTTTAACTTTAGTAGTACAGGTACGAAGAATCAAGTTGGCTACCTAGACAAATTTTCCCCGCTAGCTATTGATAGACAAGCTATCTCCTGAATCGTTGCCATATCCTGGCCTCATTTACCCGGCAGATTTACTCCCCAAAAGCTTAAAAAACAAGCTTTTGGGGTTACTACATTTTTTTGGTAATCATTTTATTTCAGTTTAGTAAATAGTTTCCATGATTTGTTGTATCTTAGTATAATAACTTGCCCATAGGGCCCCTGTTTATGCTCTGAGTGGTTGCAAAGGGGGGAGGGAGCAACCAATTCCACCAGCCTGAGGCCTCAACAACCTGTAGGGCGACAACATGCAGTAGACTACCCAGGGGTTATACCTTACATGGACAGCACAGTTCAATGTTATGCCACTCATTGAGTCCCAAACCCTGCCGACTGCTGCTAAATGTGACACCCTGAGGGCTGTGACTAAACTCAGTTCAGTACCATAGATCCGCCTACACCCCAAGGCAGGTAACAGTTCCCTCCCCCTCCGAGTTTCAGCTTCCACAATAACTTTAGGTAACTTTAGGTTTAGGATAACTTTAGGTTTGCAAACAAAATGGAGGGAGGACATAAGACAAAACAATCAAATCAAACAGAAAACCTGTTTCAGTGCAGGGAAAGCATAACACATCTTTAGTCATCATTCCATCAACATAATACTAATGATAGAAAATCCAACACCTCCTCAGCCACTAAGCCCTGCACCTGGGCGACCACACCTCCAACAACGGAAACAAGGGTTCTGAAGAGAGACAATCACATAGAGAACCAGTCACATTGCTCTCAATATATGGCCATGGACAGTAATAAGGGCATTCGTCACACCTGTGACAATATCATATGTTACTAAAATGTGAACATGCCCAAACAAACGACAACATACTGTTAAAATACTTGTAGGTGTAACTACTTGCTAAAATGTCATTTTTACATTTACACAATTTGACTTAGTCAATGACGGTAATATATGTCTGGATATAGGCCTAATACATTCATTGAGTAATATCTCCAGCATTAACCATGTCAGTTGGTGTTAAATAATAATAACGTTTTAACAACACTACTCTCCAAACCACTTTTAGGAGACTTCCCATCGCGTGGAGGGTTACGTCTTCCACATGTTTCGACATTACAACTTTGGCCGCATGCGGAAAGGCGCCGACTACTACCTCCTACTCTCCAACTCTAAATACATCACCTGGTGGTCTGCGGTCCAGAGTGTGGTCATCGTCATGGCGGGCTACCTGCAACTCTTCTTCCTCAAGAGGCTCTTCAACACCAAGCCCACTACAGAAGCACCAGAGAAATCTCGCTGCTGAGTCCCTGGGTGCTTTTAGTATTCAGTGCCCTCATGTGCCCTGGTTGGGATGAATTCCATTTTAATTCAGTCAACCAGTAACAACGCCGTCAACAATTAAGGCCGGGATTCAATCCGATCGCCCCTTTTCGGCTATGCACCTTTTAAAGGCAATGTTCCTGCATTTGTGGAGACTGCGTTCATGGTAAATACTGCATGTTGGCTCAATCTCTAATGACCTTTGAATTTCAAGTGCGCTGTTACGCTGATCTACCACTGATCGGATAAAATCGCAGCCTTAAATTCCATTACATTGACTGAATTAAGATCGAATTGACCCCGACCCTGTTGTTAATGTAAGTGTTACTAATGGGATCTGCTCCCTATATATCTATGTTGGAATTGATTAAAGTCGCACACGTTTTGACAAATGTCATTCCAGTGCATATATTTGGTGTGGATTTGAGTTTCTGTGTTCTGACTCAGTGATGGTTAGCAGAACGTTACCGTTGAGCACCTTTTTATTTTACACAATTAGGTCGTGTTCATTATGGGACAAGCTTAACAGTACGCAATGGAAAATGAAAATGAGCAATTCTTATTTGAACTGGTCCAGGTAGTTCCTCCCTGTTTTACTCAGTTTTCTTCTGTTTGGTGCCTAATGAACACAACTGTGGTTAATCATTCTCCTGGGCGTGATACAGTATTGTATAATTGGCTCAAACAAAAAGTAGCTACCTCTAGTCTACCACTCCCAAACAGTATGAGTTTTGTGAGTGTATGAATGCAGACCATGCAAGTTGAGGTGTGGTACTCTGTTCTCGTCATACTCCTTATGGGGCATGGGGGCGGCGGACAAAAGACAGAACCCCGCTTAGGCCTGAAGGACCACAACCTGTTCCGAGGGTCCGATCGATATGCCTTTGCCATCGTGGTGCCAGCCTCGGGGCTGGAGTGCTTTTGGCACTTTGCACACCAGAGTGGGAACTTCTACCTAACCTACATGGTAAGCACATTTTACAGTTTTTATTTTTTATTTAACTAGGCAAGTCGGTTAAGAACAAATTATTTTTTACAATGACAGCATACCCCGGCCAAACCCGGATGGCGCTGGGCCAATTGTGCGCCACCCTATGGGACTCCCAATTATGGCCGGTTGTGATACAGCCAGGAATCGAACCAGGGTCTGTAGTGACTACGATGCAGTGCCTTAGACCGCTGCGCCAGTCGGGAGCCCAAACGTCCATACTGTCTTAACCCAACATCTAGCGACCTCATCAAGAGGTTGAGGGAACAGCTGGTGTTGGGTTGACAATTACAAGGTCCCAAGTTCAAACCCCCTTTTCGGGACTACTCCCTGCCTTTGCTAAATGATCTGCGCAGTATTGTGCCAATAAAATGTGCTACAATAATATTGTTTGAAGATAACTTTTAGTTGATGAAGAGTATAGGAACAAGCTATCATGTAATAATAGCCCAGTAACTTTATAGAACCTGGCTTGTATTACATGACCTTGGACTTATCAGCTAGCTAAACATTTTACTCCTTATCTTCTTATCTTTGCCTAGCTTCAACGTAGAACTAAGATAACTGAATGGAAGACTAAAAATACATTTTGTGATAAAATGGTAGCTGTGTGTGTGTGTTTAACAGTAGCTTTACCAAGATCAAGTAGTGCATAAATAACACATTTTATCAAGGGACATCAGGTAATTATGGCTGTGCAATGTTCCATGTGTGTGTGCAGGTCCAGTGGGTGACAGGACTAGCCAGTGACAACCATCTTTACGTGACTGTCATTTCCCCAGAAGGGGCCCTCATGGCCTCAACAGACAACACCATTGGCGAAATCAACTTCCGAACTGAAGTGACCGGTAAAGTCACAGACATCTGTGATCTTTCATTTGTATTATGTTCATAAGTTAATTGTCATGTTGATGAGAATTAACCATTTGCGATCTCTAGGTTTTTATCAGATGTGCTTGGGGAACTATAAGAACCACTTTGGTGGCGTCCGAGTCTTTCTCAACTTCGGCGTGTACTATGAGGGTGCTGAGAAGATGCAGCGAGAGACAAAGGAAGGAGAAAAAGTCCTCAACAACACTCTGTCCAACATTGAGGTACATGATGTCCCTGCACTAGAGTGTTCTGGACTTTCACAATTAATCTGAAGGATATTTCTGATGAGTTTGTCTGCACACAAATATTTACACTGCTCGTGTGGTGTCTCCACGGTGCTTGTGTAAACATTTTGTTGTGCTGACAATTCCTGAAAAATATAATGCATCACAACCATTGTGTCCAATGCCTTTTACATCAGTTGTACAACCGGAGTGTACACTGAGCATTTATAGTTGATAATGTCAATTTGAACAGATTAGAAAACATGTCATCAATTATGTCTAACCTTTTTCTAGGAGAGTACCAACAAGATACAAGGTCACATTTTACACATGTGGCGGCACTACAACTACGCTCGCATGAGGAGAGGTGCGGACCATTACCTTCTCCTCTTCAACTACAACTACGTCACCTGGTGGTCTGCGGTACAGAGTGTGGTCATCATCATGGTGGGCTACCTGCAGCTCTTCTTCCTCAAGAGGCTTTTCCACACAGACACCCATAGACCCCGCTGTTGATGAATGATGGCTCGTAAAATGTCACTCACTACTTGTGTTGCTTTGTGGATCGTGTTTGTTCAACGTTAAAGGGATAGTTCATCCAAATTACAAACTTAAATCGTTTTTCCGCTTACCCGGTAAGCAGGCTTTGGACAAGGAGAGATGGCAAGCTATGCGTTGGTTTTGTTTATCTGGCTTTTCTGTCCCAAAAATCCCATGCAAGTCATCATCACCCAAGTTGGCATGTTTTACATTTCCATTTCCTGCACAAATCCCCCCCAAAATCCAATGAGCTATGATTTCAAACACTATGGGGTGATGAATAGCCATAATATACCTGTGCAAAGGCCATGTTCACAACCTCTTTTCAAGATGGCAGAAGGAGCAATTTAGTATCCAAGGCGCATATAAAAAATGCACACTACTCAAGGTCAGTTGTCTTTCCAATTGTGTAGTTTTAACATAGGTCTTGGAGACAGTCTTGTCAAGACAGGGACCTCTAAACTGATTAGAGGTGTTTTAGGAACTCCAGCATGTACTATTCCACATTCTCAATTTAATATGTAGCAAAGTCAAGTTACACTTAAAGTATCATACTTTAATCTCCAAGTGTAACTTGACTTTTCCTGGGCTACATATTCAGAACAGCAATGTGTGTTTGACTAGACTTATGAAACTTCTATAGAATTGTCATAATTTCTAGCAGGACAACAATTGTTTTTCCCCCCACACAAACAACAAAGATAACATGTAAATGTGCCTAATTGGTTTATTGATACATTTAAGTTCATAACTGTGCATGCTCCTCAAACAATACCATGGTATTGTTTCACTGTAATAGCTACTGTAAATTGGACAGTGCAGTTAGCTTATTCTTGTTAATCTTTCTGCCCATATCAGATATCTCTATGTCCTGGGAAATGTTCTTGTTGCTTACAACCTCATGCTAATCACATTAGCGCATGTTAGCTCAACCGTCCTGCGGGGGGACACACACCAATCCCGTAGAGGTTAAAACCATTTTAAACAAACGTTTTACTTTGACCTTTTTAAATAAAAGTTGATGTCGATTTCACACTAAAGGCCTCGAGGGGGACCCCACTTCGAGCCAATGATGAGTCTTTTCGATGTCAAGATTTTAAGTCAAATAAATGTCATATTTGCTAGTGGAAAAAATGTGGTTGTGTTTATTTAGGTCTTAGGTAACAGAATACAGATTTTTTTTAAAGAACATAATAGCATTTTTATTAGTTTGTTACTGTAGGCAATGGTTAAGCTACCCTGATAGGTATACTGTGATTGAAGCTAGATCTACTTAGGATTTTCTAAAGCTATCCAGCTCAGGCTTCATCCTTACTATGATGGAGGATATTGCTTGTCCACTTGCCGCTAACTCTAGTAGGCTTGAAACGGCGTGTGGGTGTCGCACGTGGCTAGTTGAACGACGGACTGTTCATATTGAGACAATGCTGAAACATCAATAAATGGGGGTGCCACATTTTCATTTGTGCCGAAATCAAAATTTAAGAAAAGTTATCTTAAATTCAGCAGCCTGTGGTGTGAAATATGCTTGTTGAATTGACGTCTTTCGTTTATTACTTATCGTTAATGGCTTCTTTGGTGTGATATCTCGTACTGCTAGTGAAGTTGCTAGCTAGCAAGTTAGCATAAACTGGGCACCACTGGGCTAGTCATTGTCTAAACACCCTCATTACCATAAAGGGGTACCTAGCCCCCGGAAGGGGGGGGGGTACCTAGCTCCCGGAAGGGGGGGGGGGTACCTAGCTCCCGGAAGGGGGGGGGGGGGGCGAGTTGCCCCCAACACACTCATCCAACATATTACTTTACTCAAAAATTAACTACATTTTTCTCTAAACAAGTGGATTATTTTTCTTAAGGCTTTCCTACGTGTATATTTAAATAACAATTATTGATCTAACTTCATTGGAATATATCTACAACATTTTTCAGTAGTCAATGAGCACTCAGCATGTGAGACCAAAACAATGACAGCAAGGAGGAAAGCAACAACACATACCGGCTTTAGGCTATAACTTTATTTAAAAAAGCTTTATTTTGCCTCAAATTCCCGCCGTAGAAGAGACAGTCCATATTCTCCATGTCTGTGGGTCCATATTCTACTCCCCAGTCTCTTTTTTTCTGTTTCTGCACATAGTAATGCACACTAATGAAGCAGCTTGCTGTTTGTGTCCGAATTTTCTTCCTCCGACAACTGAAAAACGCAGGGCAGGATCAACTAGGGAATAATCGCGTAATGTGAGCGCCCACATCCAGGGGTTGAGAATGGACTGAATTAAAGATTTGTGACAAGGAAATCAGGAAACGTGAGCACGTCCAAGTTGTTACGATTGTGTAATGTATGCAGTGATGCCAATTTAGCAATTTTGTTGCTAGATTTAGCAACTTTTCAGACTACCCTGGCAACTCTTTTTTCAAACAGCACCTAGCAACAAATTTAGCAACTTTTAAAAATTTATTTGGAACTTTTAGCAACTTTTGAAAAGTGGCTCAAATGCACGCATTTTCCCTCTAAATTACACAAAAAAAAATTCTCTGTCACACACTCAGTCCACACACTCAGTCACAACACACGTGCCTGGCTGCAAAAGTGCATTGTGCGTGACGTCAGCAGCAGGCGCTCAGCCCGTGCCCAGACAGCAATTTCAGCAAATTGCAAATCATTGTTGGCTGACTTCAGCAGCAGTAGTATGGGTTCGACGAGCCAAACCCAATGAATATAGGTGGTCATGAATGTTTGATCTTGAACAAACTTACGTCAATCAACATGTCTCAATCAAAATTGTACAGCCAGAAGTACAGAAAAGAGTGGGAGTCTGTACCTGAACAAATGTCAAATCATATTTTTTTGCCGAGCTGACCAGTCAATTTGAGTAACGTTTTTGTGTGTTCTACGTAATGACGCAGTTTTACGTTATCACGCAATGACATCACAACGTCATTTAGCAACAAATCAACCTGCCTCTAGCAATTTACCCTGAAAATTTGTTGGCAACACTGAATGTATGACCAGCACAAGTAGCTCAGTTTGGTACCTGCAGGACTTTAGGAATATGGTTGTCTACCCCTGCTGTGGGCTATATGTAAAAAAACAAAAAACGCAACAATTCAAAAGTTGAATTCTTTAAAGAAATCCATCAAAATGGCATTTTACAAAGAAACATTATGTAAACATTTCAAAAGAACAGAATAGCCTATTTTTTTTATGTTACTAAGCTTTGCTAGCCTGAACAATGCTGCTGCGAGTGATCACATGTTGGACGCATGGAACAGCGGTTATTCTTGGAAAAGTGATATTTTGAAAAAGAGCTCACCTCTTCAATTTGAGTTATTTAAAAGGTGTTTTAGAAACTACAGAATCTGCCCTTTCTGATACTATATAGAAATCAAAATGTCTTACCTGCATGTGACTGTGGGAGGATTTGTAAAAGTGACTTTTTGGCGCTCTGTTCCCTTGCCTCTGTCAATTTGAAGCTGTGCCCGTCTCTTCATGTACAATTTGACAATTGATCATTGTCACCCATCAGACTATTGTCAATTTAATGTTGTCTTTAGGCTAACTATTATGTGTAAAATGAATGAGGGGCATGGGGGGGGGTCCTCTTAAAACAGCTTATAACTAATTCTGTTTGTGATATTAATTCACATAATGCTCTCTTCTTCTTAGTTGAGAACCTCCAAGAAACTTTCAGTGGTGGAAAAAGTACCCGATTGTCATACTTGAGTAAAAGTGAAAGATACCTTAATAGAAAATTACTCAAGTAAAAGTCACCCAGTAAAATACTTGAGTAAAAGTCTAAAATATAGTAAAATATCAAAAGTAAAAGTATAAATAATTTCAAACTCCATATTTTAAGCAAACCAGACGGCAAGTTGTGTGTGTATGTATATATTTTATTTTACGGATTGCCAGGGGCACACTCCAATACTCAGACATAATTTACAAACAAAGCATTTGTATTTAGTGAGTCCGCCAGATCAGATGCAATAGGGATGACCAGGGATTTTCTCTTTAAGTTCGTGAATTGGACAATTTTCTTGTCCTGCTAAGCATTCAAAATGTAACGAGTACTTTTGGGTGTCAGGGAAAATGTATGGAGTAAAATGTACATAATTTTCTTCAGGAATGTAGTGAAGTAAAATTTGTCAAACATATAAATAGTAAAGTACAGATACCCCAAGAAACTACTTAAGTAGTACTTAAATACAAATACTACCATTTCCCAAAATTTTACAAAAATTATATATGGACATGGAAACAAAGCAGCATGCAGCACATGTCCATTCATTTAAAGCATGTTGTATAGCCTATTCAGTGTCATGAGTCAGGTAAATCATATCAACTCTCAAGCTACTCCTGGATGGATATGGGGCTGAGGACAGCGTCGCCTTCACACTGCACATTTGGGAGAAAGAAAAGTAAACTAATGGGAATAGAATGATCATATAAAGCACATTTTTACATTACCAATGCTTTTGAATGTGCAAAACAAATTCCCTCAAGGGGCAAGTTCTTATGTCAAATTCAATTATGAATAGCACACATCACACAATTGAGGAGCACAGGGTCAAGCTGCAGTGCCAACTTGCAGTGCAAGTTGTGGATTAAGTGCCTTGCTCATGAGGTGGCGCACAATTGGCCCAGTGTTGTTAGGGGAGGGTTTGGCCGGCTGGGATGTCCTTGTCCCATCGTGCTCTAGTGACTCATGGCGGGCCGGGCGCCTACAAACTGACTTCGGTCGCCAGTTGTACAGTGTTTCCTCCAACACATTGGTGTGGCTGGCCTCCAGATTAAGCAAGCAGTGTGTCAAGAAGCAGTGCGGTTTGGCAGGGTCGTGTTTCGGAGGACGCATGGCTCTCGACCGTCGCATCTCCCGAGTTCATACGGGAGTTGCAGTGATGGGACAAGACTATAACTACCAATTGGGTATCATGAAATTGGGGAGAAAAAAGGGGTAAAAGTACAACAACAACAATATATATATATATATATATATATATATATATATATAGCTGACTCAATGGAGATATCTCTGGCCTTTCTCATAGTGCTGGTGGAGTCACAGCAGCCACACACCTTGTCATCTCCAGCCCTGTCTAGTTTACAATGGGCAAGGCAGTGACTCAAAACTTGGTTTATCACAGTTGTGGACAGATTAAACTAAAAACATTGAGGTATCATCCTTCCGGTCCAGTAAGAAATGCCTGCTTCCATTGCAAAAACATTTGAAACAGTTTGCTCTAATAAACACAACCTATATCTCACAGTGTAGAAAAAATTAAAAACACTTACCCGTTGACAAAGGAACAGGCCTTGTGCTCAGGTTATATAGATCTGGTCCATTTTTTCTTGGCATGTTTTTCTGTTGCTTCAAGAGCCAGCATTCTGCTGTTGGAATCTGAAGGCCCCCTGCTGGATTTTAAGCTGTGCTCCTGGGAGTGAGGCAGGAACTGGGAGCTAGAGCCCGTCAACACAGCATCAACCAGACACCTGAAAAACCAGGCACCATTGGAAAACATTACAGTTCACACAAGGAGAACAATGTGCAGTGCACACCTTCCAATTGGTCTCTTAACCCCCTAGAGTTTAACTTGAATAACCTGCTGCATAAATGATGTAATATGCCAGGGAGAAATGGTCAGCCATATCAGCTATGTTTTTAAAAGGCAGTAAATGAGGCTGAATGAACTGTTTCGCTGCCAGACAAGGCTCCGCTGATAGCCAGGTGTAGCAGTGGTAAGGATTCACTCCATGGTTTTTTATTTATTTATTTAACCTTTATTTAACCAGGTAGGCTAGTTGAGAACAAGTTCTCATTTGCAACTGCGACCTGGCCAAGATAAAGCAAAGCAGTGTGACAGACAACAACACAGAGTTACACATGGAGTAAGCAATAAACAAGCCAATTAACCCAGTAAATAAGTCAATGACACAGTAGAAAAAAGAAAGTCTATATACAGTGTGAGCAAAAGGCATGAGGAGGTAGGCAATAAATAGGCCATAGGAGAACTAATTACTATTTAGCAGATTAACACTGGAGTGATAAATGAGCAGATGATGATGTGCAAGTAGAGATACTGGTGTGCAAAAGAGCAGAAAAGTAAATAAAATAAAAACAATATGGGGATGAGGTAGATAGATTGGGTGGGCTATTTACAGATGGACTATGTACAGCTGCAGCGATCGGTTAGCTGCTCAGATAGTTGGTGAGGGAAATAAAAGTCTCCAACTTCAGAGATTTTTGCAATTCGTTCCAGTCACTGGCAGCAGAGAACTGGAAGGAAAGGCGGCCAAATGAGGTGTTGGCTTTGGGGATGATCAGTGAGATATACCTGCTGGAGCGTGTGCTACGGTTGGGTGTTGTTATTGTGACCAGTGAACTGAAATAAGGCGGAGCTTTACCTAGCATAGACTTATAGATGACCTGGAGCCAGTGGGTCTGGCGACGAATATGTAGTGAGGGCCAGCCGACTAGAGCATACAGGTCGCAATGGTGGGTGGTATAAGGTGATTTGGTAACAAAACGGATGGCACTGTGATAGACTGCATCCAGTTTGCTGAGTAGAGTGTTGGAAGCTATTTTGTAGATGACATCGCCGAAGTCGAGGATCGGTAGTCAGTTTTACTAGGGTAAGTTTGGCGGCGTGAGTGAAGGAGGCTTTGTTGAAAGCCGATTCTAGATTTGATTTTGAATTGGAGATGTTTAATATGAGTCTGGAAGGAGAGTTTACAGTCTAGCCAGACACCTAGGTATTTATAGTTGTCCACATATTCTAGGTCGGAACCGTCCAGGGTGGTGCTGGAAAGAAAGCTCTGTTGTTGGGACAGCTTTATGTAGGCCCTAACAGTTTGTGGGCACTGTTTGTCACCATTATAGTGCAATTAATATATTGTTTAGTGTTGTGTAGTGGCTTTGCTGACATGCATCTATAACATTTTGGGGGGGGAGTTTGCCCCACCAAGATTTACATGCTAAATCGCCACTGCGTAGGTCACATAAAATGAGCAGGTCAAAGACATGCGATTATGGGTCTTGCGCTCATAATGGGGGTGCCACCATGCGACTTGTGCAACTTGTATGCAGTCGCTCAGTTACAGCCACAGAGAAGAAGGGGTAATGATTACACTTAGCGCTACGACACATCTGGAAATCGCAAGACCAGAGAGGGGTCTAGACAGGTCGAAATTGGAGCAAATTCGTGTAATATGAGCACACAGGTTGCAGACTTCAGGATTCCCAGATTATGCAGACACTTTGCATAATGTGAGTGCTCCAAAGATGTCAAGATTTTAGTCCTAGTCTAATGTATGCCTAGCTTTAGGGTTCCATATAGAACTCAACCAACACCAATCCAACTTCAAGGAAGTAAGGATGTATGTCTGTAGTATTCGAACAAGGCCCTTTAAAGAGCACTACTCATCACCCAGCACTGACGATGACTGTGCTCCTGTTTTTGCACAGCACAATTACCTATTTTAATTGTATGGGGATTTTAATGAGCTTCATTGTCATAATTAGATCACATCAAACATTAGTCATCATCTGGCCAGCTTAAATGTGAATCTGAATATACCTGATGAGAACATTTTATGAGATTTTCTCTCGCTCTCTCTCGCTCTCTCAGTTCTCACACAATGAGGTAGGCTGCCTCCTACACAACACATTCATTTCGGGCTGACACTAGGCTGACTGCCGACCGTGGACGGAGAACATACAGAAAGGACAATTTCATCCCGAAAAGAATACACGGTGTTCGTTTGATTAAAACGGACATTAGCACACTGTCTAGACTACAGCGTGTCCTAATTTGCCCTGCGTATAGGCTACAGGATGGAGGTCCAGAGTATGAATTAGAGACGAACCGAGTAGCATATCTAAACCGATGATGAGCGGGGTTACTTCGGGCACAGGCTCGGCTTCGTGCCGCTTCGCCCACTACTTCGTGGTGTGTGGATTGGACACGGAGACTGGTCTAGAACCCGAAGAATTAGCAGGTAAATATTCTGTTGTTGATTGATAATTGCCTAATTAATAGAAGAAAAAAATGTATCTTAAACTTAAGAATTAGCTTACGCAATTAAAGGCGAAAACGCCGAGAGATCTTAAATTGATTGATTGATCAATTTATTTATCAAAGTGATTGGGTGACATTCGAGAGGTTTTTATTTGTGTCTGGCAGCAAGTCCAGTGTCATGTGAGAAGTGCGGTTCCATCTCGTGAGACAACGTCGGGGAAACAGATGAGACGGGGAGCGGTGTTTATTGTTGTCACAGTCACAGCTGAGTGCATATGAAGCCCCTAGTTGGGTACTATGGGGTAACTAGCCCCCCCCTAACAACAATGTCTAATTTCTGACACAAAAAGCAATGTTTGGAAGAAAATTGGTATGTGGATGAAGGTCATACTTAGATGAATAAACTATAAAGGAAAACAAATGGCTACAGTTTACACTTTTTTGTTGTTGTTATTTTATGAAATGTTGTTTTTAGGAAAGGGGTGTTTTTTAAAGTATCGGGGTAACCCCGGTAGGAGATTATGCCATAGGGTTTCACAGAAGTGTCTTAAAATCAATTTAATGAGTTTTATTTAGAAATGATTTTGTAAGTAATGACTAGACTTATCTTTTCATTATCTTATTTTAATTATTTTAATAAAATATGTGTTGCAGATGTCACCATTAATATCCACACTATGAGGGGATTTGATGTTAAGTCCCTCTTTTTAACTCACCTGTACATACATTTTCTTTGTTGATCCTTTTCCTTACAATCCATTATGTACAATTGCACAAAACATTATTTGAATAATGCAAGATTTTATATATATTTTTCGTGGTATCCAATTGGTAGTTACAGTCTTGCACCTCCCGTACGGACTTGGGAGAGGTGAAGGTTGAGAGCCCATTCATCCTCCGAAACACAACCCAGCCAGGCCACACTGCTTCTTGACACAATGCCTGCTTAGCCTGGAAGCTAGCCGCACCAATGTGTCAGAGGAAACACCATGCACCTGGCTACTGCGTCAGCGTGCATTGCGCCCAGCCCGCCACAGGAGTCGCTAGTGCGCAATGGTACAAGGACATCCCTGCCGGCCAAACCCTCCCCTAACCCAGACGACGCTGGGCCAATTGTGCGCTGCCCCATGGGTCTCCCAGTCACGGCCGGCTGCGACAGAGCCTGGACTCAAACCAGGATCTCTAGTGGCACAGCTAGCACTGCCTTAGACCACTGCACCACTCGGGAGGCCATAATGCAAGATTTTAAATCCAAGCAGTCTTTAAAATGACATTCAGGAGCGAAAGGTTTTCAATAGTTGTCTTTAATTCATAAAAAAAAGATTAATTGGAATGGAATATAACTAATAAAACTAAAACTCAGTGTAAAATTGATGTGGAAACTCTCTTATGCTCTGCAACAGCATGATTATAATTTGTACATAGGTCACAAATAAAGCTATCCCCAGGAAAATTGGAGTACAACTCATGAG
The DNA here is from genome assembly GCF_045679555.1 of Salvelinus alpinus. NCBI lineage: Eukaryota > Metazoa > Chordata > Actinopteri > Salmoniformes > Salmonidae > Salvelinus > Salvelinus alpinus. The sequence continues at coordinate 49,844,739 of NC_092094.1, read as the reverse complement.
CCCACCTCTTGCACTGCTCACACCTAATCCAGTCCCCACCTGTGACTGAAAACAGGGGGAGAGATGCCGATTGAAAAGCTCGCTTAAAAACGTAGCTAGCTATCTAGCTATATGACATAAAATGCTGTGTAAAATAGCTAAAAGGCTATGAAGTAACATTAACTGTAAAGATATCAGTGACTAGTGGAAACATTTACCAACCGAACGGTGGTGAAAAAACTCACAAAAAAAGTATTTGCGTGACGGAGTAGGGGAAATGAACATTAGACTCCACAAACTACAAAAATAATTAACACAATTTGTATAAATAACATATATTCCCATTACTTCAGTCATTTGAAAACTCAAATACCCAACTCAGGCTCTGGGGCCCGAGAGGGTGGGATCGCACGATACAGTATTCCATGTAGTTCATCTGATGTTAAATATTTTAGACCCAGAAATAGTTCCGCTGCAAAAACAATGACGTCCATCAATTCTTGACTTCTTTTCAACTTGTGTAGTGCCGTTTACCACCATCGCTATAAAAGACACAAAATCACTTTATTTACGTGAAACATGTTCTGCATTTATTAGCGGAGAAAGGCGGATACCAACCATGTATATTATTCCACTCCCGCTCACTCGTGTTGATGCTGCTGCAGAGTAGCCTACACACAGGGATAAACAAGTGAATTAACATCTCAGACATGTTTATTCTGATCTGCACTCTTCTGTAGCTGGAACAGGGTGGATGCACACTCAACCAGATTACAGTCAGCCACGGTGATGCTGTCTTGCCTGAAACCTGAGAGGGAGTGGCCACTTCTAGAGAGTCCCTGGCCTATGGTGTGTAACTGGTATATTGCCGGCTCTTGTATATTGGAATCTCCATACTATGTCCCCGGTGAGGAGGAGGCAAGGAAGTGTGTGTGCATGCGTGCGTGCGTGCGCGTGCACATATGCATGTGTCCATGTGTGTGTTCTATTTAGAAGAAAACAATTTGAACCATCTTCCCACTTCCTCTCTGTCATTGTTAAATCACAGAGAAAACACACACACACACACACACACACACACACACACACACACACACACACACACACACACACACACACACACACACACACACACCCTGTATTCTGTTTTCCTTGTGGAGTTGGGGGAGAATGACAGGGGAGGGAGTATCAAAGGCAGAATATTCTCTGTAGAATGTAGAATACGTCCACAGGGAACATTGCGGGGTGGTAACCGGACACATTTATCCCTCTGTGACTGTCGTCATGCAGCCTAGCTAGCCTAGTGCTTTGTCTCAGGCTATGAAAATGAAAAACCCCATCCTTACCCCCCTTCACATTCACAACAGCCCCCCTACTCACTGAGGATCACGTTATCCAGACCATGCAGGGAAAGGAAAGGACAGAACTCAGTATTACTGTTATTAGTTATAGTGTGTGTGTGTGTGTTTCGATAAATGTGTTTTTTCGAGGTAGGCGTGTGTGTCTTGGTGTAGCGTTTCCAAGTAAGGACAGTAGTGATAGCAGGTTCCCTGCTGGGTGGGACATGGTTCTGCTCCCTGCTGGGTGGGACAGGGTTCTGCTCCCTGCTGGGTGGGACAGGGTTCTGCTCCCTGCTGGGTGAGACAGGGTTCTGCTCCCTGCTGGGTGAGACAGGGTTCTGTTCCCTGCTGGGTGGGACAGGGTTCTGCTCCCTGCTGGGTGAGACAGGGTTCTGCTCCCTGCTGGGTGAGACAGGGTTCTGCTCCCTGCTGGGTGAGACAGGGTTCTGCTCCCTGCTGGGTGGGACAGGGTTCTGCTCCCTGCTGGGTGGGACAGGGTTCTGCTCCCTGCTGGGTGGGACAGGGTTCTGTTCCCTGCTGGGTGAGACATGGTTCTGCTCCCTGCTGGGTGGGACATGGTTCTGCTCCCTGCTGGGTGGGACAGGGTTCTGCTCCCTGCTGGGTGGGACATGGTTCGGTTCCCTGCTGGATGGGACAGGGTTCTGCTCCCTGCTGGGTGAGACAGGGTTCTGCTCCCTGCTGGGTGGAACATAGTTCTGCTCCCTGCTGGGTGAGACAGGGTTCTGCTCCCTGCTGGGTGGGACAGGGTTCTGCTCCCTGCTGGGTGGGACAGTGTTCTGCTCCCTGCTGGGTGGGACAGGGTTCTGCTCCCTGCTGGGTGAGACAGGGTTCTGCTCCCTGCTGGGTGAGACAGGGTTCTGCTCCCTGCTGGGTGAGACAGGGTTCTGTTCCCTGCTGGGTGGGACAGGGTTCTGCTCCCTGCTGGGTGAGACAGGGTTCTGCTCCCTGCTGGGTGAGACAGGGTTCTGCTCCCTGCTGGGTGAGACAGGGTTCTGCTCCCTGCTGGGTGAGACAGGGTTCTGCTCCCTGCTGGGTGAGACAGGGTTCTGCAATCTGGCCTTCACCAATCTGCTTATGTAACAGCAGGCCATCCTCGTGTGTGTGTGTGTGTGTGTGTCTGTGGATGGTGTTTTCTGAGAGGTGTGTTTGTGTCGGTGAACAAATGTGTGTTCCTTTGAGGGGTGTGTGTGTCTGTCGATGGTGAATGTGTTTTTTGAGAGATGTCATGTGTGTAATTGGAGAGAGGCTGCAGAGAGACAATCTGCTCTTGTTGGCCTCTCAATAGATGCCACTTGTGTTTCTGCAGCCCTAATCAAATGTTACATGACGTTCCTAGCTGGAATGCCGGATCGCCGTGGTTTCACCTCCCGGCTGCTCCCGGCCGGCTGACTGTCACACGGAAGGACATTAGTGTCGGAGAGGGAACCCCACAGTGGGCTGTTCAGGGACGCCGGACTGTCGTCCGGTTTGGAACATGTGATATTGCTGGATTGGAAAAGGCTTTTTGCAGAATAGACATTGAACAGGTGTTAAGGGAAGTTTTGATTTTTAGAGCATATTACAACCTTGCTTAAAGTGATCATGAACGCAGCCTGTGATTAGTTTGTGTGACGGAAGACAAGGATGGACTTAGCTCCTGTTGGCTGTATTGTAAAAAGACCTACTGAAGTCCTATTAGGCTATATTCAGTCACATTGAAAAGCTGGTGGTTATGCTTGTACAGTCGGTTTCGACCTCACATGAACTCTTGGTTGCTTCTGTAACCAATTAATGATCAAACCCGAGTCGCCCATTCTCGTGAATGCGTTATCCCTCTGAGCTAAATCCATCATGCAAGTTCTCCAGTGTGGGGGCAGTGTTGCATATCATTTCACCAAGCATAGTTCAGCAAACCACTACATTTATTCAGGAGACGAAGACCATAGGAGATTCTTATAATTGAGACAGAGTGTCTGCTCCTTGAATGAAAGCCAGTTGTCATTCTGTCTTTTTATCGCTCTACCCACCTCCGTCTCTCTCCTTCTCCTCTACTCGTCCGAGCGTGTGATGAATTGAATGTGGTGGGGCAATTGAGTTGGGCGAAGATGAAATTACGTCGCTCTTTATATAGTCAGTCATCCCTGTTTCAATCTGTCCGTGTTGAAGGATGGGACTCTGCGTACGACTGTTAATCACCCATTTTAAATATGGATCAATCGTGAAATGTCAGCTGCTTTATCATAGGCCTCTTTGTCTTTTAGGTTTCGGATCACTCCTCTGTTCGTCTGCGTATCTACTGTATGAGAAAATTGGGGGATTTTTACAGAATGCCTACTGGCATCCAATGAAATTGTATGCGTTTGTACTCTTCTTTAACATCACCAACGCTATAGACCAATGAAAACCAGATGTCATCCTGTGATCCAATCAGCAATGTTCATTAGGGCACCCCATAGCAACATGTTTTGAAATGTTTCGCAACAGTAAACCAAGTCAAGAGTTTCTTATTGGACAAGGTCTGGTAGTGCCTCCCCATTTTGATTGTTTTCTTTCCGTAAGTGGGCCTACTGAACCAGACTCAGGTTTGACAATGAAAGGGTTATATGTTGCATAAAATGGCGTCGTCCTCTTCCTGTCCTGAGAACTGATGTGACTGACTGAACTCCCCGAAATCTAGCCATGCTTGAAGAGGGATCCTGTGATGTTGAGATTTGCAGCAGTGTCTCAGAGACAGAGAGACGTTTCAGTCCCTGGAGTGGAACCGTGAGACTAAAGGCCTGTTCCAACGCGAAGGAACTGCCGTCTTAATTCTTTCTACTGTTCCTCCTTCCTTCCTCTGAGTAATCACTGATCCGTCATGGCAGAATTGGTGTTAGCCTACATGTACATAGTAGAATTTTGCTTTCACCTATCCGATGGTGTTACTTCTAGGTAGGATAAATGCATGTTTGTAGTGTTTTAACATGGCCAGCAGATCTGTTGTGGTTGTCTCTGGAGTGAGCTGAGCTGATTACACAGTGCTGTGTGGGAGATGTCTAGCTCGGGCAATGATGATTCTGATAGTCGCACAGCCTAACCGAGGCCCCATTTTTTAATCTTTCATCCGCAGCACCAAAACAAGCCAACCTCCCCTCCCCCTCCCTGCTTCACCATCTCTCCTGTTAGCTCCCTCTCTTTTTTCCCATATCCCTCTTCTCTTTCTGTCTCTTGAACCCTTTCACCTCCTACCATTATCTCTCTCTCTACCTTTTGTCTTTAATGTGGTCAGCAACTTCCTAATATTTGACTTCCATCTCTGACACTAAACAGCTCAAAAACAACAGTGTACCATTCATTCACCAGTGGACTGTTCATTTCAAGTGCTTATTGTTTAAAATGCGTCCCGGTGAGACCTTCCAAGAACAGGTTCAGTGAATGGACATGAGCAGTGAAACCCATTCCCAGGCACGGAGTGAATAGAGATTTGACCACAGGTGGCTGGCAGCACCTTAATTGGGTAGGACGGGCTCTGGAGCCATCTTCCCCTCACCAGCCTCCTGTGAATTTCGCACAGATGTTTGATGTTGCCTCATGGCTGTGTGTGTGTGTGTGTGTGTGTGTGTGTGTGTGTGTGTGTGTGTGTGTGTGTGTGTGTGTGTGTGTGTGTGTGTGTGTGTGTGTGTGTGTGTGTGTGTGTGTGTGTGTGTGTGTGTGTGTGTGTGTGTGTGTGTGTGAATGTGAACCTACCTAACTGGGTCAGCTAATGAAATGTAGCGACTGACTTCCTCTCCAAGGCCCCGGCAAACTTAATGCCGGCGGAAATGGCGACCTTGGCAGCCAGACGTCCCTCTCTTCTCGACGGCTAGGCTCAAGGCTCTTCTGGTTTCTCCCTCCCTTTCCTTTTTTTTGTTGCCCTGAGGAAGATCAAGGCTTGGTAGATAACGCGTCACAGTGTGGTCTTAGTGTTTGTCACATCTCTTGAGCTACACTGTTGGTTAAGGGCTTGTAAAGTAGGCATTTCACAGTAAGGTCTACACTTGTTGTATTCGGCGCGTGTGACAAATAAAATTTGATTTTGATTTTATCTCTGCATGTCATGTACCTTGATTATAATACAAATAGAGGACCAGTATGGTAGAATGCTCAGCAAGATAGTGTCACTGTTGAGTTCTTTTGATACCAGCTCTGATTCACTTCCTTATCACGCCGATATCCAACATTAGCTGCCCTGTTCTCATAACATCGCATTCGTACAATGGCTCCCACCCACCAGGGTCGTTTTCAATAGTGCACACCATAGCAAAACGTAAATGAGGGTTTCCCCCGCAGGAGGCTGAAAAGATTTGGCATGTGACTGGCTGCATCACCGCTTGGTTTGGCAATTGCACCGCCCTTGACCGCACAGCTCTGCAAAGGATAGTGCGGACAGCCCAGTACATAACTGGGGCCGAGCTACTAAGCTATATGGAGTTGTTTTAAGATCATACCAAGGATCATTTTGCTATTTGATTTGGAATGTTAAGACCCCTTGAAGTGTATATATATATAAAAAAAATATTTGGCCTTACTGCTATTAGCCCAATAACATATTCATTACATGGAACAACAGATAGTCCCCCCTTGTTACGTTTCCAATGGTGAATGAAGGAGTCAGGCGCAGAGAGCAGGGTAGCTTCGAGCAAGTGGATATACTTTAATATTCCAAAATAGAATATAAACGAGACGGCTACGCCACATAACAAAAGGGCGCGTCAACATCCAGTCCACAAATAAACAAGGACAAAATCCACACGAATACAAACACCACAAACAGAATAACAAGCCCGCACAAAAGCCAGCGGGCCTACTGCCCTTAAATAGCCTACCCACAAAACTAAACTCAAAACAGGTGCACCCAATCAGCCCAAACTAACAGAAACAAAAGGAAAAGAATCGATGGCCGCTAGTAGGCCGGTGACGACGACCGCCGAGCACCGCCCGCAGAGGAAGAGGCACCATCTTCGGCGGGATTCGTGACACCCCTCAAAAACATCTAAAGGAAGTTTGTTCTGAAGTGTCTGTCCTATATCTGAGAGAAATAAGAACGATCAGGATGTTTTAGTGAATAGGACCCAGCCTGCTTTCACTACCCACCCACCAGCCTGCTTTCATACTACCCACCCACCAGCCTCCTCTCACTACCCACCCACCAGCCTGCTCTCACTACCCACCCACCAGCCTGCTCTCACTACCCACCCACCAGCCTGCTCTCACTACCCACCCACCAGCCTGCTTTCACACTACCCACCCACCAGCCTGCTTTCATACTACCCACCCACCAGCCTGCTCTCACTACCCACCCACCAGCCTGCATTCATACTACCCACCCACCAGCCTGCTTTCATACTACCCACCCACCAGCCTGCTTTCATACTACCCACCCACCAGCCTGCTCTCACTACCCACCCACCAGCCTGCTTTCATACTACCCACCCACCAGCCTGCTTTCATACTACCCACCCATCAGCCTGCATTCATACTACCCACCCACCAGCCTGCTTTCATACTACCCACCCACCAGCCTGCTTTCATACTACCCACCCACCAGCCTGCATTCATACTACCCACCCACCAGCCTGCTTTCATACTACCCACCCACCAGCCTGCATTCATACTACCCACCCACCAGCCTGCTCTCACTACCCACCCACCAGCCTGCTCTCATACTACCCACCCACCAGCCTGCATTCATACTACCCACCCACCAGCCTGCTTTCATACTACCCACCCACCAGCCTGCTCTCATACTACCCACCCACCAGCCTGCATTCATACTACCCACCCACCAGCCTGCATTCATACTACCCACCCACCAGCCTGCATTCATACTACCCACCCACCAGCCTGCATTCATACTACCCACCCACCAGCCTGCATTCATACTACCCACCCACCAGCCTGCATTCATACTACCCACCCACCAGCCTGCATTCATACTACCCACCCACCAGCCTGCTCTCATACTACCCACCCACCAGCCTGCATTCATACTACCCACCCACCAGCCTGCTCTCATACTACCCACCCACCAGCTTGCATTCATACTACCCACCCACCAGCCTGCTCTCATACTACCCACCCACCAGCCTGCTCACATACTACCCACCCACCAGCCTGCATTCATACTACCCACCCACCAGCCTGCATTCATACTACCCACCCACCAGCCTGCTCTCATACTACCCACCCACCAGCCTGCTTTCATACTACCCACCCACCAGCCTGCTCTCATACTACCCACCCACCAGCCTGCATTCATACTACCCACCCACCAGCCTGCATTCATACTACCCACCCACCAGCCTGCATTCATACTACCCACCCACCAGCCTGCTCTCATACTACCCACCCACCAGCCTGCTCTCACTACCCACCCAGCAGCCTGCATTCATACTACCCACCCAGCAGCCTGCATTCATACTACCCACCCACCAGCCTGCATTCATACTACCCACCCACCAGCCTGCTTTCATACTACCCACGAGCCTGCAGTCATACTACACACCCACCAGCCTGTTTCAAAGCAAAGCAACCCTCTTAGTTCGGGTGATCCATTTCTTGCCTTCGGCATCCTTTCTGTTCTCGGCTTTCCATGCGTCATTGGAGAAGTAGGTGGAATACTATAATCTGGGTGGATAGTGGATATGCGTCAAAGCAAGCGTTAGATTGTAAGATGCGTTGTTTTTAAGCACGAGTGTTGCTCTTCCTGCTTTATCACCATGTTATTGTCCATGGGTGTTTTGACAGTGCAGGGATGTGTGTGTGTGTGTGCATGTGTGCATCCAAATCCCAGGCAGGGTAGTAATGGGAAGAGTGATGCACTCTAGGGAATGATGGTGTTCCTTCAAAGATGAGGTAGTTTGAGTGTACATTCCAGGGTTGTGCTCAATTCTGAATTGAATTGAGAACGCCTCATCAATTCCAATTGAATTTGAATTGAAGTAGTAAACAGGATGCAGAATTGCAATTTGAATTTGAATGAAAGGGAATTGAATTCAGTCAAATTCAATAAAATGTAAATGACTCTTCTATATTAGGTCTAGTCTATACAATATACATCTTGTACATATAAAAATGCATGTAAAATATTGTTGAAACAATTGATTTTCAGGACAAACTCTTAATGAATGAAAACAACTTCCATGCAAATATTCCAAGTTGTTATATTTCATTATTTCATTATTTCATTAATCAAAATAAAACATTTCCCAGAATGCATAAGTTTAACCCTCAAGTTGACCCTAAAGCCTTCAAAAAGAGAACCACAAATATTATGGTCGGTGGACATATAATTGGCTATTCTAAGCACAAAGGTTAAAAGAGTATATTTTTTATTTTACCAGGTAAGTTGACTGAGAACACGTTCTCATTTGCAGCAACGACCTGGGGAATAGTTACAGGGGAGAGGAGGGGGATGAATGAGCCAATTGTAAACTGGGGATTATTAGGTGACCGTGATGGTTGAGGGCCAGATTGGGAATTTAGCCAGGACACCGGGGTTAACACCCCTACTCTTACGATAAGTGCCATGGGATCTTTAATGACCTCAGAGAGTCAGGACACCCGTTTAACGTCCCATCCGAAAGACGGCACCCTACACAGAGCAGTGTCCCCAATCACTGCCCTGGGGCATTGGGATCTTTGTTTAGACCAGAGGAAAGAGTGCCTCCTACTGGCCCTCCAACACCACTTCCAGCAGCAACTGGTCTCCCATCCAGGGACTGACCAGGACCAACCCTGCTTAGCTTCAGAAGCAAGCCAGCAGTGGTATGCAGGGTGGTATGCTGCTGGCCATATGAACATTGTTCGCAGAGAAAAGTGATATATTCTTTGGTATCTGGACGTGCGACCTGTCAGACTCGATGAAACTCATGTTCTATGACTGAGTGGAATGTCTTTGAATTGCACTGAATTAAATTCGACTTCCTGTCACTCAAATTCTACATCATGTGGGGTGTGGCCAATATGAATTTCAACTCATGAGTTGAATGGGAGTCAATTCCTAAATTCTGGATGGCGCACAACGCTGGTACACACCAGTGACTTGCATGACACACACACACACACACACACACACACACACACACACACACACACACACACACACACACACACACACACACACACACACACACACACACACACACACAGAGAGAGAGAGAGAGAGAGCTATCTGTATGTAATTGGAGCAGGCAGTTGACACAGGGGACAGTGAGAGAGGCAGGAGATGCATCAGGCAGACAACGGTATACATCAAGGTCAGGGGAAGTGTGTGTCACTGAATTCTCTCCTTCCCTTCAGTGCATGTACACATACCATACCTGTGTCAGAAAATGTAGTACGGTTGTGGATGTAGCTGGATTTTTTTTCATTTGATAGTCTGCTACACAAACAACAAAACATCCAATCACTTTGCTGAAACTATGACATGGATGGTGCGCTGTAGTGTGTTTTCTTATTTCCAGCCAAACCAAAGATCCTCTTTGCTATCAAGCCCCAGTTTCAGCTTGTGTCCGCGTACCATAAACAGTTAGGGTCACCCTGCAGAGGGTTGGGATGCATTCTGTGCATTGCTCCTGCTTCTACAACATCTTGAATCATTCTTGAATCAAATCCCCCTCATCTCCTCTAACCCTTCCTCACGTATCTCCCTCTCCAAATCAACCCTCCTATCCCCTAGGGTTGGCACGATACCAATATTGCAATACCGCGACGATACTGGATTTTCATGAAGCAGACTGAACTTTATGGTCTTTTACAAACCAGCTCTATGTTAAATACTGTGTGATATAGCTTCAAAAAATAAACAAAAGTGACTCTGGGTGACAACAGAAAGTCAGCTTAATGTTTTGTCTCCTTGCCACGATACTTCAGAGTATGGCTGGGATCATGACAACCCTACATGTCCCCTGTTCTGTCTCTATCTGACTTTCTGACGATGGTGCAGTGTGATGGGATGAGGGCACTGTAGCTGCTTTGAAGGCTCCTCAGGGTTGGTCGTTACATAAGTCTGGACTTGGCAGGGCTTCCCCTCTTCACTGCAGAACCACCCCTGTTGTCTCCCTTCTCTGTTGTCTCACTAACGGTCTCACCTCTCTACTGCCTTACCCCTCTACTGCCTTACTCCTCTACTGCCTTACCCCTCTAATGCCTTACCCCTCTACTGCTTTACCTCTCTACTGCCTTACCCCTCTACTGCCTTACCCCTCTAGTGCCTTACCCCTCTACTGCTTTACCTCTCTACTGCCTTACCCCTCTAGTGCCTTACCCCTCTACTGCTTTACCTCTCTACTGCCGTACCCCTCTACTGCCTTACCCCTCTAGTGCCTTACCCCTCTACTGCTTTACCTCTCTACTGCCTTACCCCTCTAGTGCCTTACCTCTCTACTGCCTTACCTCTCTACTGCCTTACCTCTCTACTGCCTTACCTCTCTACTGCCTTACCCCTCTACTGCCTTACCCCTCTACTGCCTTACCCCTTTACTGCCTTACCTCTCTACTGCCTTACCCCTCTACTGCCTTACCCCTCTAGTGCCTTACCTCTCTACTGCCTTACCCCTCTAGTGCCTTACCCCTCTACTGCTTTACCTCTCTACTGCCTTACCCCTCTAGTGCCTTACCTCTCTACTGCCTTACCTCTCTACTGCCTTACCTCTCTACTGCCTTACCCCTCTACTGCCTTACCCCTCTACTGCCTTACCCCTCTAGTGCCTTACCCCTCTACTGCCTTACCCCTCTACTGCCTTACCTTTCTACTGCCTTACCCCTCTACTGCCTTACCCCTCTAGTGCCTTACCTCTCTACTGCCTTACCCCTCTACTGCCTTACCCCTCTGGTGCCTTACCCCTCTACTGCCTTACCCCTCTAGTGCCTTACCTCTCTACTGCCTTACCCCTCTACTGCCTTACCCCTCTAGTGCCTTACCCCTCTAGTGCCTTACCCCTCTACTGCCTTACCTCTCTACTGCCTTACCCCTCTACTGCTTTACCGCTCTAGTGCCTTACCCCTCTAGTGCCTTACCCCTCTACTGCCTTACCCCTCTAGTGCCTTACCCCTCTACTGCTTTACCTCTCTACTGCCTTACCCCTCTACTGCCTTACCCCTCTAGTGCCTTACCCCTCTACTACCTTACCTCTCTTGTGCCTTACCTCTCTACTGCCTTACCTCTCTACTGCCTTACCCCTCTACTGCCTTACCCCTCTACTGCCTTACCCCTCTACTGCCTTACCCCTCTAGTGCCTTACCCCTCTACTGCCTTACCCCTCTAGTGCCTTACCTCTCTACTTCCTTACCCCTCTACTGCCTTACCCCTTTACTGCCTTACCTCTCTACTGCCTTACCCCTCTAGTGCCTTACCCCTCTAGTGCCTTACCTCTCTACTGCCTTACCCCTCTAGTGCCTTACCTCTCTACTGCCTTACCTCTCTACTGCCTTACCTCTCTACTGCCTTACCCCTCTACTGCCTTACCCCTCTACTGCCTTACCCCTCTAGTGCCTTACCCTCTACTGCCTTACCCCTCTACTGCCTTACCTCTCTACTGCCGTACCCCTCTACTGCCTTACCCCTCTAGTGCCTTACCTCTCTACTGCCTTACCCCTCTACTGCCTTACCCCTCTACTGCCTTACCCCTCTACTGCCTTACCCCTCTAGTGCCTTACCTCTCTAGTGCCTTACCCCTCTAGTGCCTTACCCCTCTAGTGCCTTACCCCTCTAGTGCCTTACCCCTCTACTGCCTTACCTCTCTACTGCCTTACCCCTCTACTGCTTTACCGCTCTACTGCCTTACCCCTCTACTGCCTTACCCCTCTAGTGCCTTACCCCTCTACTGCCTTACCCCTCTAGTGCCTTACCTCTCTACTGCCTTACCCCTCTACTGCCTTACCCCTCTACTGCCTTACCCCTCTACTGCCTTACCTCTCTACTGCCTTACCCCTCTACTGCCTTACCTCTCTACTGCCTTACCCCTCTACTGCTTTACCGCTCTACTGCCTTACCCCTCTACTGCCTTACCCCTCTACTGCCTTACCCCTCTAGTGCCTTACCCCTCTACTGCCTTACCCCTCTAGTGCCTTTCCCCTCTAGTACCTTACCTCTCTACTGCCTTAACCCTCTACTGCCTTACCCCTCTACTGCCTTACCTCTCTACTGCCTTACCCCTCTACTGCCTTACCCCTCTAGTGCCTTACCCCTCTACTGCCTTACCCCTCTACTGCCTTACCCCTCTACTGCCTTACCCCTCTACTGCCTTACCCCTCTACTGCCTTACCCCTCTACTGCCTTACCTCTCTACTGCCTTACCCCTCTACTGCTTTACCGCTCTACTGCCTTACCCCTCTACTGCCTTACCCCTCTAGTGCCTTACCCCTCTACTGCCTTACCCCTCTAGTGCCTTACCCCTCTACTGCCTTACCCCTCTAGTGCCTTTCCCCTCTAGTGCCTTACCTCTCTACTGCCTTAACCCTCTACTGCCTTACCCCTCTACTGCCTTACCTCTCTACTGCCTTACCCCTCTACTGCCTTACCTCTCTACTGCCTTACCCCTCTACTGCCTTACCCCTCTAGTGCCTTACCTCTCTACTGCCTTACCCCTCTACTGCCTTACCCCTCTAGTGCCTTACCCCTCTACTGCCTTACCTCTCTACTGCCTTACCCCTCTACTGCTTTACCGCTCTACTGCCTTACCCCTCTACTGCCTTACCCCTCTAGTGCCTTACCCCTCTACTGCCTTACCCCTCTAGTGCCTTACCTCTCTACTGCCTTACCTTTCTACTGCCTTACCTCTCTACTGCTTTACCTCTCTACTGCCTTACCCCTCTAGTGCCTTACCTCTCTACTGCCTTACCCCTCTACTGCCTTACCCCTCTACTGCCTTACCTCTCTACTGCTTTACCGCTCTACTGTCTCAGTAATGTCACAAATCTATTGTATCACTACTGTCTCACTGATATCTCACCCCTCTACTATCTCTTCTCTCTGCTGTTGCCCAACTCTGTCTCACCTCTCTACATTTTATACTAGCCCGGTCTGAAAATTACTAGCCTCGGGCAAGCGGCTAACTTAATTTCCATCTCTGGTCTCACCATGTCTGTCTCACCCCTCTACCATCTCACTTCTGGCTCATTAAAGGTATTCAACACACATAGAGTTTTTAGCTGATGTCAGATGATGGGCAAAACGTTGTGCTGTCTCAGATATTAAATCCTGACCCTGTCTGGTAACCGCAGGGTTGCTCTCCGCCCTGTCCCCTTATTAAGAATTCAGTGGGGGAATGAAGGTCACTTGTCCCTCTGAATTTGTCTGTGCCAGTATTGCAATGCTGACATACTCGTTCTCTCCGTCTGTCTGTCTCTACCCTCTCTCTCTCTCTCTCTCCCCCGCCACTCGTTTTCAACCCCTTTCTGTCTTTCCTAGGTGAGAGCTTTGAGCAGAGCCCCCTACGGAGGTCCTTCAAGTCCAAGGTTCTGGCCCACTACCCTGAGAGCACAGACAGGAGTCCCTTCAACAGAGATGCAGTCAACATGGTAAGAGAGTGGGGCTAGGATACATTTAGAGAACTTAGCAAAAGGTTAAGTCATTCCTTTATGTCATTTTGGCTGTTTTAGCCCTTTATGGAAAGATGGTTGTTGTGCCAACATGTGAAAATGGCCTCATTTCTTGCATTCATTACAAGAAAGTATAGCTTCTGTTGTGCACATATTTTACACAGAATAAAGGACTTTACATTTGTTGTTTGTGCACTATTGTTTTGTTGATGGGATAGTTTGGGATTTTGGCAGTGAAGCCCTTCATCTACTTCCCCAGAGTCAGATGAACTGGTGTGGACCATTATTATGGCTCTGCGGGCAGTTCGAAGGAAGTGGCTAACTAGCGTTAATTGAACCATTTGAAAGTGGTTGGGCAAATGTTTGATTGTTTGGCACTGCAACAGCCTTAAGTGCTGTGCCGTCACGTCTTCGTTTTGTTCTCCTGTACCATAATGCATTTATCTTTCATGCGAATGAGAGAATATTTTTCCGTTTTTAAGTGTTTATTTTTATGGCACACTCTCGTATAAACAAGTCTGGATGATAAAAGCGTTAGGGCAGGAACTCAACACAATCTACTAACTTAGATGAACCCCCCCCCCAAAAAAACTTGAGTCGTTTTTGGTGAAAAGTTCAAACTTGTTGTGAGTAGTCTCCCTACACACACTAAAGTACTTTGTAGCAGACAGAGCGCCTTTTCATGGAGCCACACTCTGTCTCTTTCCACAAATAAGGGCCCTTTTATCCGCTAGTCTTTAATGTTGTTTATCAGAATGAAAGCTCTTCAGAATGATTTGAGCCCTCTCATCCCTGTCCATAGTCACTTGTGTTTGATTTAAGAACATGCTATTGAAGGCAGTTGAGATTGTTTGCCACTCTTCCTCTACCTTCCTCTACCTCGTCTTCCTCTCCTCTCTCTCTCTCTCCCCCTTTATTTTCCTTTTTCCTCTGCTATGTCCTCTAAAACACCCAACTCGCTCTTCCTTCGACATCTCTCCCACCTCTATTCTATTCACCATCCTCTCACTCATCTCTCTCGCTCTTTTTCTCCCCTCCTCGCCTCCTTCCTCTTCCCATGTCTCTCTTCCTCCCTTCATATCTCTCTCCTCACCCTCTCTCTCCTTTCTTCATCTCTCGTTCTCCATCTTCCTCCTTCATCTCTCTCTCTCTCTCTCATCCCAAGCTCTGCATGCCGCACGGCCTGTCGTTCCGTAGTCAGGTGGACGGCCGCGAGCACCACTTCCACTCCTTCACGGTCGCCCAGGACGACGGCACGCGCTCCTACGGCTTCGTGCACACCTACTACGAAGCGGTGACGAGTGCCCAGATCACCACGGCGATGCAGACCCTTCATCAGATGCACCATGTGGAGCACTACTCCACCTCCTCTTCGTCATCTTCCTCCCCCTCCACATCCAGCACGGACTCTCTGGTGAGCAGCCTGGATGAGTTGGATGCCGACTCCCTGGCAGCGCGCCCCCTGTCAGCTTGTTTGGGCTGCGTGGCGGGCTCCTTCCAGCCGGCCCGGGACACCCTGTACGCCTCCAAGGCCCTCTGCCTCCTCACACCCCTCCCCTTCCTGCACGCCGCCCGCCACTTCCTGTCTCAGCTGCACCAGGCGGTGACATCGCACACGGCCCCGCCACTGCCGCTGGAGAGCTACATCCACAACATCCTGTACGAGGTGCCCGTGCCGCCGCCCGGTCGTTCGCTCCGGTTCCACGGGGTCCAGGGGCCTATCGTGTGCCAGCAGCCCGGCCCTGAGGAGCTCCCGCTGGGGGACTACCCCCTGGGAGAGGCCTTCTCCCTGCTGGGGGTGGAGAACATGGTGAGGCTGCTCACCTCCGTGCTGCTGGAGACCCAGGTCCTGCTCTACTCACAGGGTAAGGACCAAAAGACCAGGCAGCGTTTTCTGAAAGATCACCAGTCTAGGTTTTGTTTCGATCATTTTTCAAATGTAACCCAAAAGTGTGCACTTGTTCATTTCCCATCATGCGTCTCTCTGTCTCCAGACTACCAGCGGTTGATGACGGTGGCAGAGGGCATCACCAACCTACTGTTTCCATTCCAGTGGCAGCACGTCTACCTGCCCATCTTGCCCGTGCCCCTGCACCATCTCCTGGATGCCCCCGTGCCCTACTTGATGGGCATCCAACGGAAGGATTTCTCCCAATGCTCCACTCTGGATCTGTCCCATGAGGTATTTGAATGATATGTACTTAGTACCAGGGCCATAAACAGACCTTTCACGGGGGCAAAGTATCATTTTTTCAGGGGGGGGGGGGGGGGGTGTGTGTTTCATTTTGAGCAAAAATTATACTTTCATACTTCCTAACATACCAAATTCCTCTGTAGTGAACATTGTTACATTTTTTTAAGCATAGGCCTATTTATTTCTGCAAGAACACACTCATCGTCACATGATATGATTGACATCGGAGAAAAGGGTTGGGCTATCAGCTGATTGATGTAAACCTGCTAGTTAGCTAGCTCCATTTCTTTGACTGGTTAAGATTTACCTCTGTGTTTCTGTCTCTCTCTGCTGCTGCGCGTATCAGCCAACCAGACCTAATATTGACCACGATGTAGGCAGTGTTAATCGAATGTTACGCCGCTGTGGCAGTACTGTTGATATTTAAACTAGGTAGCTACGCACACATTTAACCGGTGACCGCATCTCTCAAGCCATGCATGTTTGGATACCGGGCATGTGCAATCTCAGTACAGGGCAGACTGGGGGGAGAACGGGCGCAACCGGGCGTGCGAGAGCTACGGAGCGCAGCCAACGGACGGGATGGGGGGGTGGCGAACATGACCACGACTTGCGGGCAGTGGGTTCTGAACAACAATGACCAAAACATTTGTACAAAAAATATCATTTTGGGGGGAATTATACCACCACCCAAAAGGGCACTTTGGAGACTGGAAGGGCGTAGGGGCATGTGCTCTGCACAGGTAGAGCCCTATCTATTGTATGTGCCTGCTTAGTGCTTTGTGTTTGGAACTGTAGGCATGTAACGGAGGCTTTAAAAAAAAAAAATTTGACCCTCCAAAATGCCTTTATTTAACCAGTCAAGTTATTTCTTCTTTAAGTACGACCTGGCCAAGAGGGAGCAACAATTTTAAAGTCTTTTGAAGTTGACCAGAACTGGAGGTACAGTAGGACAAACGATGTTCTCATGTAGTTCAAAGTTCATATTTCTTTAATAAGAATGGGAGGTTGCTGAATCCACACACCTAGTTAGTTTTAAATCCACTATTCAATTACAATTCAACTGGCTATACCACCTGGCTATACCACCTGGCTATACCACCTGGCTATACCATAGACTTTGAAGCGTTCTATACTGAACAAAAATAGAAACACAACATGCAACTATTCCAAAGGTTTTACTGAGTTACAGTTCATATGAGGAAATCAGTCAATTTAAATAAATTCAGTAGGTCCTAATCTATGGATTTCACATGACTGGGAATACAGACATGCATCTGTTGGTCACAGATACCTTTAAAAATCAGAAAACCAGTCGGTATCTGGTGTGACCACCATTTGCCTCGTGCAGCGTGACACATCTAGTTTGCATAGAGTTGATCAGGCTGTTGATTGTGGCCTGTGGAACGTTGACCCGTTCCTCTTCAATGGCTGTGCAAAGTTGCTGGATTGTGTACAGATCCTTGTGACATGGTGCCATGCATTATCATGCTGAAACATGAGGGGATGGCGGCGGATGATCGGCACGACAACGGGCCTCAGTATATCGACACAGCATCTCTGTGCATTCAAATTGCCTATCTATAAAATGCAATTGTCTTCATTGTCTGTAGCTTATGCCTGCCCATACCATAAACCACCACCACGGGGCACTCTGTTCACAACGATGACATCAGCAAACCGCTTGCCCACACAACGCCATACACGTGGTCTGCGGTTGTGAGGCTGGTTGGACGTACTGCCAAATTCTCGAAAACTATGTTGGAGGCAGATTATGGTAGAGAAATGAACATAAAATTATCTGGCAACAGCTCTGGTGGACATTCCTGCTGTCAGCATGCCAATTGCACTCTCCCTCAAAACTTGAGACATCTGTGGCATTGTGTTATGTGAAAAACTGCACATTTTAGAGTGGCCTTTTATTGTCCCCAGCACAAGGTGCACCTGTGTAATGATCATGCTGTTTAATCATCTTCTTGATATGCCACACCTGTCAGGCGGATGGAGAAATGTTCACTAACAGGGATGTAAACAAATTTGTCCCCAAAAGTTTGAGAAATAAGCTTTTTGTGCGTATGGAACATTTCTGGGATCTTTTATTTCAGCTCATGAAACATGGGACCAACACTTTGCGTTTATATTTTTGTTCAGTATAGTTCATTCTCTGTAGCATTCTACTAGGCATTTTGATACACAATCTGACTGGCATTCTAGCAGGCATTCACTGACCTTGCAAAAACATTCCAACAAGCATTCGAACACAATGTAACGTTCACTGTAACGTGCATTCTAATTACAGGCACTCCATTACACAATGTAACAGGCAGTGAAAAGAGCTTTGTAACATTTGCTGCATTCTTGCAGTGCCTGCACTAATCCATCCTATTCTAGTTGCATTATAACCCCCCGAGCTCTCTGGTGCTGGAGAACATAGAAATTCACATAGCTCCTCTGGCGAGCTCCTCCGCTTCTACCTTCTCTCCCCAAATCCAATTCTCCATCCCTCTACGAAAGATCACGCCGTGTCGCATAAGCATTTCGCTGGGCACGCGTCCCAAATGGCACCCTATTCCCTATGTAGGGTGCAATTTGGGACACAGAGATGAGGAGTTTTCTTTGAAGTGGAAGAGCTGGCCCAGAGAGAGGGAGCAGGAGACATCAGTAGAGAGAGAGAGAGAGGTGGGAGGAGGAAGGCACCGAGCAACACATTTCTAAAGAAATCAGACAACGTGAATAATTAAGGTTTAAGAATTGCACAGTGTATTTCTGGATGTATGTGAGAGGGTAGGGGGGGGCACAGGAGGCAGCAATAGAATGCACACTTAGCAGATTGTAGAACGCATCCCGACCCTATCCTGTGTATTAAATATCTATCTATCTACAACCCCCTTTTTTCCCAGCAGGATTAAGTGTGTTTTATCTGTATCCTTATCCAAAGTCATGGCTTTTTAAAAAGCACATAGCTTTTGATGGCATTTAGCTGATGTGTCACAGTACAGTGGGATGTCAACATATTTTGTCGTGGTGAATTGGGTCAACATACTCCGAGGGGGAAGGCGAGGGCGTGGTTTACGTTGCAAGCGTTCCCGTGAGAAGTGGAGCGACGATGCTTCAATCCTATGAACTTTTGAAAGGCACATTCTTTGATATTTACAGACGTGTTTGATCATTTCAATGAATGATACCCATTGTTCATGCCCGTTCTATATCACTGTCTTTTTTTAAGTTGAGGAGTGGGCCCTTAAACTAGAACTGTAAACAAACGGCGGTCTGTGTGAATCTGTCTCATCACATGCAGTTAGGAAACAAACTGGACCATGGCATAATGTCAGTGCTGAATTTGGACCAACAGAGTGTCACTTAAGCAGAGCACAGTGTTGATGCTGTTACGGGATTTCATGGTGTCGGTCTCTGACATAGTCTGTGTCACGCCAGTGCCTGCTAGGCTTCTCTCCAGAGGTCGACTCGTTTCTCTGACTGTTTTCCGCATTGACGAACATTTTGTCAGTGAACGAGGGGATGTGTGTGAAACAGTTTCACCTAATTTCTATCAGCGTGTTAAATGTGCAACCAGAGGGAAAACAATTAGACCACTAGACCACCTTTACTCCACACAGAGAGACGCGTACAAAGCTCTCTCTCGCCCTCTATTTGGCAAATCTGACCATAACTCTATCCTCCAGATTCCTGCTTACAAGCTAAAATTAAAGCAGGAAGCACCAGTGACTCAGTCTAAAAGAAAGTGGTCAGATGAAGCAGATGCTAAACTACAGGACTGTTTTTCTAACATAGACTGGAATATGTTCCGGGATTCTTCCGATGGCATTGAGGAGTACACCACATCAGTCACCGGCTTTATCAATAAGTGCATCGAGGACGTTGTCCCCACAGTGACTGTGCGTACATACCCTAACCAGAAGCCATTGATTACAGGCAACATCCGCACTGAGCTAACGGCTAGAGCTGCCGCTTTCAAGGTGCGGGATTCTAACCCGGAAGCTTATAAGAAATCCCGCTATGCCCTCCGACAAACCATCAAACAGGCAAAGCGTCAATACAGGACTAAGATCGAATCGTACTACACTGGCTCTGACGCTCATCGGATGTGGCAGGGCTTGCAAACCATTACAGACTACAAAGGGAAGCACAGCCGAGAGCTGCCCAGTGACACGAGCCTACCAGACGAGCTAAACTACTTCAATGCTCGCTTCGATGCAAATAACACTGAAACATGCATGAGAGCACCAGCTGTTCCGGAAGACTGTGTGATCACACTCTCTGCAGCCGATGTAAGTAAGACCTTTAAACAGTTCAACATTCACAAGGCCGCAGGGCCAGACGGATTACCAGGATGTGTACTGCGAGCAAGCGCTGACCGACTGGCAAGTGTCTTCACTGACATTTTCAACCTCTCCTTGTCCGAGTCTGTAATACCAACATGTTTTGAGCAGACCACCATAGTTCCTGTGCTCAAGAACACGTCTGTTGCCATGAAATGCTTTGAAAGTCTGGTCATTGCTCACATCAACACTATTATCCCAGAAACCCTAGACCCACTCCGATTTGCATACCGCACCAATAGATCCACAGATGATGCAATCTCTATTGCACTCCACACTGCCCTTTCCCACCTGGACAACAGGAACACCTATGCGAGAAAGCTATTCATTGACTACAGCTCAGCGTTCAACACCGTAGTGCCCTCAAAGCTCATCACTAAGCTAAGGACCCTGGGACTAAACACCTCCTTCTGCAGCTGGATCCTGGACTCCCTGACAGGCCGGCCCCAGATGGTAAGGGTAGGCAACAACACATCTGCCATGCTGATCCACAACACGGAGGCCCCTCAGGGGTGCGTGCTCAGTCCCCTCCTGTACTCCCTGTTCACTCATGATGGCACGGCCAGGCACGACTCCAACTCCATCATTAAGTTTGCTGATGACACAACAGTGGTAGGCCTGATCACTGACGGGACAGCCTATAGGGAGTTCAGAGACTTGACCGTTTTGTGCCAGGACAACAACCTCTCCCTCAACGTGATCAAGACAAAGGAGATGATTGTGGACTACAGGAAAAGGAGGACTGAGCACGCCCCCATTCTCATCGACGGGGCTGTAGTGGAGCAGGTTGAGAGCTTCAAGTTCCTTTGGCGTCCACATCACCAACAAACTAACATGGTCCAAGCACACCAAGATAGTTGTGAAGAGGGCACAACAAAACCTATTCCCCCTCAGGAGACTGAAATGATTTGGCATGGGTCCTCAGATCCTCAAAATGTTTTACAGCTGCACCATCAAGAGCATCCTGACTGGTTGCATCAAGGCACTACAGAGGGTAGTGCGTACGGCCCAGTACATCACCGGGGCCAAGCTTCCTGCCATCCAGGACCTCTATACCAGGCGGTGTCGGAGGAAGGCCCTAAAAATTGTCAAAGTCCAGCCACCCTAGTCATAGACTGTTCTCTCTGCTACCGCACGGCAAGCGGTACCAGAGTGCCAAGTCTAGTTCCAAGAAGCTTCTATAAACAGCTTCTACCCCCAACCCATAAGACTCCTGAACGGCTAATCAAATGGCTACCTAGACTATTTGCTACCTAGACCCCCCCCCCCCCCAATGCTGCTGCTACTCTCTGTTATTACCTATGTATAGTCACTTTAATAACTCTACATCGACACCGGTGACAACCTACATCGACACCGGTGCCCCCGCACATTGACACATTGACTCTGTACCGGCACCCCCTGTATATAGCCCCGCTATTGTTATTTACTGCTGCTCTTTAATTATTTGTTATTCTTATCTCTTACTTTTTAGGGATTTTCTTAAAACTGCATTGTTGGTTAAGGGCTTGTAAGTAGGCATTTTACTGTAAGGTCTACACCGGTTGTATTCGGCGCATGTGACAAATAAAATTTGATTTGAACTTGGCCTGGTCCCAGATCTGTTTTGCTGTTTAGCCAACTCCAATTGTTCTGGTTGACTATACAGCCCAAAGAGATCTGGGACCAGGCTACGTGAAACTAGTATGCCAAGAGAGACAGGGTTTTTAGAGAGGAAAGAGAGAGAGGAGGTGAAAGGAGAGATGAGACGTAGGCGAAATGAGGAAAAGAGAGTGATCTGGGGAAGAGAGGGATTTGAAACAAGCATTTCGCTGCACCTTTTTTATACCCGCTGTAAACTGTGTACATGACGAATAACATGTTATTTGATCTGTCCCCCTTCCAGGCCAACCTGTGCTTTGTGGACATAGACAACCACCGCGTGGATCCACCCGAGGACCTGCCCCTCTTCCCAGACCAGCCCGAGCTCATCCAGGAGCTGAACGAGGTGCTGCTACGTTTCGGCCTCCAGCCACATGGTGGCGCCACCACCAACCCCGCCCCTGCCGCTCCCCCCTGCCTCAGCAGCCTCGTCCTGGAGGACCTGATGGAAGACAGGCGCAATGGGAACCTGGGAGGGGAGGAGTTGGCCGTGCTGGAACGACTGCAGGCACTGGCAAGGAGGTGTGGAGAGGGAGGGGTGGAGGGGGGAAAGACCCTTGGACGGGCGTTCCAGGAGGAGGAGGAGGAACTGAATGCGGCCAAGATGAACGTGCAGCTGAGGGAGGTGTTCGCCGGGCGTTTCGCCGCCATTTTCGGGAGGTACGAAGAGTTTGTGATCCACAGCGCTCCTGACCTGGAGTCCTGGCTAGGCAACCGTGACGGAACGAGCAACTTTGACAAGGTAATGGTGAAGATTGATCGACAGTCACTCACTGAAGGAATACCATAGACACGCATTGTATCCGTAGGCTACTCCTTCACAGTCAGTAATCATACATACATTCACAAGAAGCTCTCATTCAG